>NC_053146.1:11967014-12267014 GCF_016808335.1 Panicum virgatum
GCACGGCTACGCCATCGTCTTCGCCGCAACACACAAGGTATGGGTGTTACTCACAACCACAACCACCAGCAAGGTAATCAGAATCGTGTACCCGATGATCCTTATGCTAAGGTTAAGTTTGCCATACCTTCCTTTTCGGCATATTATGATGCTGAGGGGTATCTTGATTGGGAGCTGACAGTAGAGCAAAAATTTAGTGCACACCTTGTACCTGAGCAACATAGAGTTAGACAAGCCACTAGTGAGTTTAAAGATTTTGCTATCGTTTGGTGGACTGCACCTACTACTTGGAATGATCTTAAGTTTGCTATGCGTGATAGATTTGTTCCCCCATCTTACCATAGAGATTTGCGTAAGAAATTGATGCGCTTAGAACAGGGAGATAAAACTATGCAGGATTATTATGGTGAGCTTCAAATGGGTTTGATGCGTTGTGCCATAGTTGAGGGAACTGAGGATGCTATTTGTAGATTTTACTCGGGTTTGAGGCATGACATTCAGGACATTGTTGATTACAAAGAATTTCACACTGTCAACCAGTTGTTTCAGTTTGCCATGCTTGCAGAGAAGGAGTTGCAGGGATGTGATTTGCAGAGCAAGAGCAAGGCCACCTACACCCTACGCTCGGCGCCGTCTTCGGGGCTGACCAAGCCTTCGTCTTTTCGATTGGCCCCACCTGCGAGCAGCAAGCGACCAGCAGCTTCGGAAGCTGCCACAATGCCAAAACCATCTTCGTCGCGAACCTCAGACTCAGGTAAAAAGCTTTTGCAGGAGCCAGCCAAGAGTTCGTCCTCCGTGGCCTCGACGGGAGGCACGACCGACATTCAGTGCCACCGCTGCCATGGATTTGGACATGTGCGGAAGGATTGCCCAAGTAAGCAGGCATACATTGCTACAGAAGATGACTACATTAGTGCCTCCGACATTGAAGATGATGAAGAAGAAGAAGCAGAAGAGGCTGCGGAGGGCGGCCATGTTCTGGGTAGCGAGAACACGGTAGCCTTCAGGAGCATCATTGTGAAGCGAGTGCTCAGCGTACAGGCACAACAACCAGAGAAGCTTCAATGCCATAATTTTGTTCTAGATTTTCTTTGTCATCAACAATCGGCGAGTGCGTGTCATCATTGATGGAGGTAGTTGCAATAATTTGGTGAGTCCAGATTTGGTCAAGAAGCTTGGCTTGGCCACACGTCCACACCCCCATCCATATTATATTCAGTGGTTTAATGATGCGGGGAAAGTTAAGGTAACACAGTCTTGCAGAGTTTCTTTTTCCATTGGTTCATATGCTGATTCTGTAGATTGTGATGTTGTACCTATGGAGGCTTGTTCTCTTTTGTTGGGTTGACCTTGGAAATTTGATAATGATGTTTTACACCATGGTAGAAGTAATACTTACACCTTCATGCATAAGGGAAAGAAAATTACTTTGCTTCCTATGACCCCTGCTGAAATTGTACAAGCTGAAAAAGAACGAGCTGCTAGTTTGCATGAAACTAAATCTAAAAATCAGCAAGTTGCTAATTCTATTTACCCACCTAAAAAGGATAAGTCTGCACCTAGTTCCAAGACTGATGGGATTAAATTGATGGGTGGAGTTTTACTTGCTAGAAAATGCGACCTTGCTGAAATTTCTGATGATGATGTTTGCTACACTTTGGTGTGCAAACAAACACTGTTTTCCCTTGATGATGATGTTAGCTCGATACCTCCTGTTGTCGCTAACCTTTTGCAGGAGTTTGATGACATTTTTCCAGCTGACATACCTCCCGGATTGCCACCTATGAGGGGAATTGAGCATCAGATTGACTTGATTCTGGGAGCGACTTTGCCAAACCGAGCTACTTATCGAACCAACCCCGACGAGACTAAGGAAATTCAGCGCCAAGTCCAAGAGCTTTTGGACCGCGGGTATGTACGTAAAAGCCTTAGTCCTTGTGCCGTTCCTGTGCTTTTGGTTCCTAAGGAAGATGGTACTTGGCGTATGTGTGTTGATTGTAGAGCCATAAATAACATTACCATTCAATATCGCCATCCTATTCCTCGACTTGATGACATGCTTGATGAGTTGTGTGGCGCTATAATTTTTACAAAGATTGACTTGTGTAGTGGTTACCACCAAATTAGAATGAAACTTGGAGATGAATGGAAAACAACTTTTAAGACTAAATTCGGCTTGTATGAGTGGTTAGTAATGCCTTTTGGTTTGACTAATGCACCAAGTACTTTCATGCGATTAATGAATGAAGTTTTAAGAGTTTTTATTGGACGATTTGTGGTGGTTTACTTTGATGATATCTTGATTTAAAGCAAGTCTTTGGATGAACATATGGATCACTTACGTGCTGTTTTTAAAGCTTTACGTGATGCACGTTTATTTGGTAACCTTGACAAGTGCACCTTTTGCACGGATCGAGTCTCTTTTCTTGGCTATGTTGTTACTCCACAGGGAATTGAGGTGGATGAGACTAAAATTGAAGCCATAAAGAGCTGGCCATTTCCCCAGACCATCACACAGGTGAGGAGTTTATTCTTGGTCTTGCAGGATTTTATCGCCGCTTTGTCAAAGATTTCAGCACCATTGCTGCTCCGCTGCACGAGTTGACAAAGAAGGGTGTGGTGTTCCATTGGGGAAAAGCACATGAGGAGTCCTTTTGCACATTGAAGGACAAGCATACACATGCTCCATTGCTGCAACTTCCAAATTTCGGTAAGACTTTTGAGCTTGAATGTGATGCTAGTGGAGTTGGCATTGGAGGTGTTTTGATGCAAGAAGGTAAACCCATTGCTTACTTTAGCGAGAAATTGCATGACCTTGTTTTGAATTACTCTATGTATGATAAAGAATTGTATGCACTTGTACGCTCTTTAGAGACATGACGTCATTATTTATGGCCTAAGGAATTTGTTATTCACTCGGATCATGAATCACTTAAGTATCTTCGTTCTCAAAATAATCTGAATCGTAGACATGCTAAGTGGGTTGAATTTATTGAATCTTTTTCTTATATTATCAAACACAAGAAAGGGAAGGATAATGTGATTGCCGATGCTTTGTCTAGACGTTATACTATGCTGTCCCAACTTGATTGTTGGATTTTTGGGCTTGAATCGATAAAAGAACAATATGCGCTAGACCCTGATTTTAAAGATGTGTTGCTGAATTGTAAAGAGGGACGTACATGGAACAAGTTTGTGATAAATGACGGATTTGTGTTTAGAGCTAACTATCTCTGCATTCCAGTTGGTTCCGTTTGTCTTTTGTTGATGCAGGAAGCGCATGGAGGAGGTTTGATGAGACATTTTGGTACGAAGAAGACGGAGGATGTTTTGGCCACACACTTCTTTTGGCCAAGGATGAGGAGATATGTTGAGCGGTTTGTGGCTCGCTGCACTATATGTCAAAAAGCTAAGCTGCGAGCAATATTGAAGCAAAATTTGAAGATGTGGGAAGAGTGTTTTCCGCATGTGGAGTTTGCATATAATTGGGCGGAACACTCCACCACCAATGTAAGTCCTTTTCAGATAGTGTATGGTTTTAACCCTCGTGCTCCCATTGACCTTTTGCCTCTACCTACTACTGAGCGTGTACATAGTGATGCCAAGGAGCGTGCTGATTTTATTTTGAAATTGCATGCTTCAACTAAAGAGAATATTGAAAAGATGACTGAGAAATATAGAATTGCTGGTAGTCAAGGTAGAAAGGAAGTTAAACTTGAACCGGGTGATTTAGTATGGTTGCATTTGAGAAAAGAAAGATTTCCAGATTTGAGAAAGTCTAAATTGATGCCACGTGCTGCTGGACCATATAAAATTTTAGAAAATATTAATGATAACGCATATAAACTTGAGTTGCCTCTCGAGTTTGGGGTTAGTCCCACCTTTAACATTTTAGATTTGAGGCCATATTTGGGAGAAGAAGATGAGTTTGAGTCAAGGACGACTCCAATTCAAGAGGGGGAGGATGATGAGGACATCACTCCTATGAATACAAACGACACTCCTCAAGATGATATACATGGTGCTATTACTCGCGCACGCGCGCGACAATTGAACTTGCAGGTGAGCTCGTTCCTAAGTAATGTTTATTGTGAATCTGAGAATAGATTGCTACCTAATGACTTAATTGTACTTAGAAACAAAGGAGAGGACCAGCAAGGGCATGGAGAAGACCTTGGAGGCGTGGAGGACCAGCAAGGACGTCCGGATCAAGTTGGAGGCCCAAACCGATTCGACTTTGTTTCAGTTTTTGACTCCAGAACAGTCCGCACTAAAACGGATGCCCAGATTGCATATGGAGTCAGATTTGGGCGCACTTGATATGGATGGAAAGATAATTTCAAGACACTTCCGATGGAACTGGTCTCAGGTCCAAATTCATCAGGAGTCGACAGGAATAATCCATGGAAGTTGACGTCCAGAATCTGTCCCGGTGCTGCGTCACTGTTTTTTGGGCCGATCGCACGTGTATCGTGTTGGAGCCCAATAGGGGCGCGTCCAGGGGGTCTTGCACGACCTAAACTCTTATTAGCAGCCGCCGCTGCCATCGTGAGACTTGGGTTTTGCTTAGATTCATTCTGTCAAGAATAGTTGTCGTCGTTCATCGGTTTGTGAAACCCCAACTCGTGAGATTAATCATTCATCTGCAGAGTCACTTCATTTGAGCTGCGTTCTTTTGAGTTCTTACTTGTGTTCTTCGTTGCGCTTGCAGGGATTAGCCTTCTTGGTGAGGTCAACCGGGTTGTGACACGGTTGATAACCAGAGGAGTTGTGGTGATAAGATTGCTGGATTCGGGTCTTAGGATCTGAAAGTCGGATCGGTGTGTCTCGCTCCGCCTACAACGAGAGTTATCTAGAATCTGACAGAAGATCGGGAACCCACGTCCCCATTACAGCCTCGCCCGGCCACTATGGCCTCAACCGGCCGCATGCCCGTGTATATAATCTGTACATCATTGGCAATACAACTCGGGCATTGCATTCCACTCTCGTCCAATGACGTCTTCTATATGTGTGAAACTTGATCCTGGCGCACATATGAGATACTTCTGGTCTTCTTTTTCAAACCGGATGTGACTGTTTCATTGTAGGGTCACTTATAAATTCCCCATCTATGGTGCCGCCATGACGTAGGCCCTCTCCCACTGATTTGATGGAACATGGCTACTGGGATACCAACTGATATTTCGAGGCGGCCTCTATAGATGAAATCAGGTATACGAAAGAGAAACCCCAATCTAATCTTTGGTATTATGATTGATTTGTCAATTCCCTATTCAAGTTATTAGTTACGTTGGTCCGTGCAAATTGAAGATGTGCGGGTGCCATTTTGATGGAGTTGAGGTGCTCTGCAGAGAGTAGCATCTACTGGCGGCAGTTTCTCTAGCGGCTCCCTAGTCGATCACCTTGGAGCCACCTGCTCACGTCTAGGTATACAGTGACTCCGATTCCGCATGGTCCGACAACCGGCAACGGCATGAGCACTCACCATCCATGTACCACATCGCACCACGCGTGATCATCAGGTTCGATAGCAATAATTGCGGCGTCCGAAGCACGAGCATGCATCATTGGGTGAAATTCCATGTACATACGGTAGCGAAGGGGATCCTGTCTTTTACTTTGATTTTGAGAATTATTGATTCATAATCTTTGTTTTCTCACTGCTTACAGATCAGAGACCTTTGAAAGATCATTCCATTGTAGTGGAGTATGAATGGGCCTGTATTGATATACCATTTGATGTGAGGTGGTAGTGACTTCGTCTTCCGCGGTTGCAACGGCCAACATAGTGGGGCAGGGCCCTCCCGATGAAACACATTGTGCTATAGTGTTATTATGTAGCAATTTAAGTACTATATATAAAATCACGTATTATATATATGTCCATTACAATGAATATAGTCATCTATCAGTCATCATTCATAAATTAATTTGTTTCTTCTCTCTCTCTCTCTCACACACACACACATCCTTAGGAATATTTTATTTAATTTTTTCTCCATTAAGCTCCAAATATGTTACCTAAACTATAACGGCAAACTATCATCATAACTATAATCCCAAATTCCCGTAGCAACGCGCGGGAAATTCAACTAGTTATAACAGTTTGGATTGGCAATAATCTAGCATGGATCCGGACAAAATAGGGTCTTACCTTCACATTTTGTTCACATGTTTTGCTGTAAGTTTGCAGCTCATCTTTATAGTTTTTTTGCCAAATTTGGTGATCTGGTTTACACCCTTGATCTATCACAAAATCGACTTTAAACTTCCAACTACGAACCTGGGTATCAATGAAAGATTCTTTTTAATACTACCAAATTTAAACTAAAAAATTCATAAGTAATTCATTTTAAGTCAATAAAATCTGAAATGGGTATCAACAATTTTCTAAAAGTATAACGTATCTATTGGCACGATACTTGTAAGTCATTAAGATTATTTTTTATATTCATAATATTTAGTTCCTTGCAGTTATGCATATAAGATTCAAATAGAGCAATAATAGATAGCTCACATTTTTAGAAAAAATTTGGTACTAGTTTCATATATTTCTTATTTAAATGAATTAGTTTTGATTTTTTTAGATCCAATTAGAATTTTTTTATTTAAGAAAAACAAATCCCACATTCAAAACTATTATAGCGGCTAAATTTGCAAGTTTTGACTGTTGGATAACCTCTATTAGCTGATTTTGTTGTTGAAGATTGAAAATCGAACTTTTACGATAACTCAAAAGTGTAAATTGGATTCCCCCCCCCCCCCCCCCTAAATTAAAGATCCATTACGGTAGACAATCTGCCAATCTCCATGAATTTTATTTAAATTTTTCTCCATTAATCTCCAAATATGTTACCTAAACTATAACGGCAAACTATCATCATAACTATAATCTCAAATTCCCGTAGCAACGCGCGGGAAATTCAACTAGTTATAGTAGTTAGGATTGGCAATAATCTAGCATGGATCCGGACAAAATAGGGCCTTACCTTCACATTTTGTTCACGTGTTTTGCTGTAAGTTTGCAGCCCATCTTTATCGTTTTTTGCCAAATTTGGTGATCTGGTTTACACCCTCGAACTATCACAAAGTCGACTTTAAAATTTCAACTACGAAACTGGGTATCAACAAAAAAAAATTTTTAGTACTGCCAAATTTAAACTAAAAAGTTCATAAGTAATTCATTTTAGGTCAAAAAATCTGAAATGGGTATCAACAATTTTCTAAAAGTATAACGTATCTATTGGCACGATACTTGTCAGTCATTCAGATTCATATTTTTATATTCATAATATTTAGTTGCTTTTAGTTATGCATATTATTTTTGAATAACTAAGATTCAAATCGAGCAATAATAGATAGTTCATATTTTTAGAATAATTTTAGTACTAGTTTCATATTTTTCTGATTTAAAATGATTAGTTTTAATTTTTTAGATCCAATTAGAATTTTTTTTTCGAAAAAACAAAACCCACATTCAAAACCACTTTGGCAGCTAAATTTGCCATGTTTTGATAGTTGGATAACCTCTATTATCTGATTTTGTTGTTGAACGTTGAAAATCAAACTTTTGCAATAACTCAAAAGTGTAAATTGGATTTTTTTTCCAAAAATTATAGATCCGTTACGGTAGCCAATCTGCCAATCTCTATGGATTTTTGACCACATTAGCCAATCTCCCAACTCGGTAACGAAAATTCGGCAATGCAAAAATTTATTACAGCTAAAAAAAAGCTAGGGAATTTGTAAATTGGTCATCACCGACATACTCCGTGGATTCCGACTGCCAGCCAAGTCGTCCACCTGGCTGCCAGCTGGCGCGCGCGTGAGGCCTACGCGACGCAACGGAACCGACCCGCCAGAGCGCGCGAACAAAACCCCAGGCGCGCCGCCTCCCCCCTTCCTCCCTCCCACCAAATCAAATCCCCCCCGCGAGAGCTTTCGATTCCCGCACCCCTCCCGATCTCAATCCCCACCGCAACTCCGCGCGCGCTTCGCGATCTTGATCCGGCCCCCGCAAGTGCTCCTCCCCGTTCCTTCTCCCCCGATCCATGCTCCAAGATCTGGCTCCTTCCACTCCAGCCGCCACGGCGGCGGCGGCGGCGGCGGCGGCGGAGGTGGAGGAGGAGGTGGATTTGGAGGTGGAGCGGCCGTGGCCGCCGCCGATCCGGATGAAGCTGGCGCCCTACGCCATGTACTGCGTGTTCGGTGCGGGCCCGGCCGGCGAGAAGCTCGGCTGCGCCTACGTCGCGCTCCACTGCGCGCTCTACACCGCCAGGGCCCTCGCCCTCTCGCCGGTCGCCGAGCGGGCCGCGTTCTGGTCACCCGTCCACGCCGCGCTCCAGTGCCTCTGCTACGCCGCAACGGTGCTCGTCGCGTGCACTTTCATCCGCTGGTACATGGCAGTCGACGGGGTCTACGTCGTCGAGTTCGATCCGCCGCCGCAGCTGCTGGCGGCGGCACCGTCGGCGGAGCAGCCCTCGTCCCCGCCTCCTCCGGCGATGGACATGTGCTAGGTTTCGATTCTCCTTGTGCGGTATGTGTTTCCTGGCCTGAATTGCGTTTTCTAACCCCATTGCAGGTGCTGCTTTCCTTGCTCGAGGTACGTGCCCTCCCCATGACCTGTCTTTGATTCGGCATTGGCTACTGCATGACGCCTTGGATCGTCGTATTGCTTAATTGCGCTGCTTCTGTCATTTCCTTTTTTTTCTTTTTCATGTGCATTGGTTTTCTGTAACTGAGATCTGAAATATTATATTGCGTTTTCAAGCAGAAAAACACCTGGATTTTAGGTTCCACATACAGTTATCTGCATTGTAGATGGCGATTATTAGATGGTCTTGCACGGATTGCTTTGCCTATGGTAGATTGGACGAGTTTGTTTCTATTTAGTGTAGTATCTCGTTAAGAATAGGACGTGAAACATGACCAGTGTGCTGTTTTGGGCTGTAGGGGTATTCTGTTTTTATTCGTGCAAGTTTTGTTTGGTCAGAATATACTAGTCGGTTCCTTAATGCTTACTTGCTTAGTTTTTGTTGACAGATAGTGATGATGCTTATCTTTATTTTTTGTGTAATACAATCTTGTCATAATTCATTGCACTGGCATGAAACATTAGTCATGATTATCATCTTTTGCTAGCCATTGCTTTTCTAACCCATGTTTGAAGTTTATGCTTACTGCAGATTTAGTCTCCTTTGTTCCAGGTATGTGCACTTCCCTTATTTGCTCGAGTTATGATTTTTTTTCTTCTTAATTACACAAATACTGCACTAGGTTTTCATATGCAATACTTCTCCTGTAATTGATTGGACTTACAGTTATAACAGATATATTGAACTCTACATGTCAATTATACTAGTTGGGAGATTATGTTAGACTGAAAAGGGTTAGACCGAAAATGAAAAGGCTGTCTCAGTCCAAAATATTTTAGGCCCTCTAGACTTCTAGAGTAACTAGATTTATTCGGATCTGGAATGGCAATTAGATGCTTTGGCAGAATTTTCTTTACCTCTGGTAGATTCAATCAAATCTAGTTCCATTTAGTCTAGTTCCCTGGTAGCTGTGGAACACACATTTGTTAACAGCAGGTGCAGACAGTACTTATTTTCCCTAAATTTTGTCAACAGATCCTGAATTACTGTTGGGGCTTGGTACTTCGGTTGATCACTTCACGCACTGTCTTATAGCTTAAAAAGTTGCTTACTAAGACATGCTTGCTCTGTTTCTTGTTCATGCAGGGTCTTCACCATTGCAGTGCACCGGAGGTGACGATCTGGCTTCACCAGCTAAGGCGAGCGCACTGAGTGTGAAGTTGAAGCGAAGCCTGGAACATATCAAGTGATGATCGCCATTGCAGTGCAACAGAGGTGATGATCTGGCTTCACCAGCTAAGGCGAGTGCACTACGAAGCTGTGGAGCCAAGGCTGGAACGTATCAACTGCTGCCTCTGCACCGGGAACTTCCGCGTCATTGGCCTGATGGACATCTTCGCCCTGCTGCATCTGAAATAGTGAAATGACACAAGCATGTCCTCGAGCAGTAGTATAATAATACATCAGTTTTTACTGACACATACTTTCAATTATCATCTTAAGTTACAGTAGTATGATTCAGAATTACAATATCAATATTACTTGAGATATAAGGGCAACAGCAAATCTAGCTATCCCTTGTAAAGCTTCCTCTCGGTTTGGAAGCGGACCTTTCATCAGCTTTGAGAATTTAGAGCTTCTCCCGCAGTGTGGTAGCAGCTACGCAGAAGGAATAATGTTAAATATTCAGTTTTGCATAATCAGTATAACAGTATTCAGAATTCGGAGCTTGTTGTACTTTCAGCTTATGCCTGATCTCACTACTACAGAAGGTCTTTGATCCTAAACAGATCTTTATGTTTCATCTGTGATTTAGATTTCCAAATCCATTTGAAATCTGGATGTATTTGCCTGTGTTCAATCATCATTCTGTAGGCTTTATTAGCCGAAAAAATACTAGATCCCCAGATATAAGACCGTTGGTCATTATTTTCTGATAAGGAGGTATTGTTGATGATTTCTTCTAGCTGCAAGAATTGTTGATGTGCTTCCTCTGAAAGGGGTATATGAAAATTTTGAATGAAAGGTCAGTTACTACCTTTCTGAAGGTGACTGTCAGGTTTTTAGAGAAGGAGTATAGCTGTGGGTAGGTGCTGAGGAACCGATCCTTTCCACAAATCCTTCCAAACAGTGGCGAAGCCAGCCCAGGAAATGACCTAGGGTGAACTTCTACGATAAAATTTTTGCACGACCAAAGTGAGGCACCAAGGCTTGCTACCCGGCTGTAGGCGCCCGTGGCGACGGCGCACAGGATCCGCTGGTGCGGCTGGCGGGTGCCAAGGCGGGGCTGTAGGACGAACTGGCGCAGAGCGCCGTCACGCAACGCCAGAGACGCGTCAGTGTGAGCGCCCGAGCGGGACTGCAGGGGGGTGGATAGTGAACTGCCGAAGTCGGTAACATCGTGTGGTGGCAAGAAGATGCAGCTCTGGGCTGGAGTGCTAGGCTGAACCGCTTAAGAGGCCGCAGCCCACTCGACCGGACTGCTCACAAGGCCATGAAGTCCTCTCGCCCAATGCTCCAATGGCCAATCTGAGTCTCACAACTCTTGGCAGTAGAGAATCGTCGTCCTCGCGTTCGGGGGGGGGGGGGGGGGGGTGCCGCACAGTCATGAGCCCCTGCTAGAGTTGAGAACGAGGGATATTGTCAGCACCCATGGAACCGGAGAAAGCATCTACTACTATAGGCCGCCGCACTAGAAAGCCTAGTGTCCATTTTGTCGACAGCGAATGGGTTCGCTAGATGTGCCTGTGCGCACGTATCAGACCCAGCCCATGTAAACACAAGAGAGTCGCTAGTTAAATACTAAGTGCGCGCGAGAAGGAAGGGTATCGAACAACTTGTATGAACTCTTACTCTTTTTTCTGGTAACCTGTCCTCTGGAAGCTAATTCTCTATTCTTCTATGTTCTTCCTATGTTCCTCAAATTCATCCTTCTTCTTCTTCTCCGTTACCAATGCTGTTAACAGATATGCTCTAGACCTCGTCTAGGGGGAGCTAGGGCGGCCGCCCTAGCTCGCCCTAGTGGTGGCTCCGCCCCTGCTGCCAAAATAAAACAGTGTCCCAACTATTTATAGAAACTGCAGCTAGCCCTTTAAAATGATCTAGCAATTTCACAATGTCTTTCCACCAGAACGATCCTTTTTCCTATTGCCCAGGTAATTGACCATTGGCATAATAATTGTTCCAGACTAGATGAACCCAAGGGATGTCCATTTTGTTGAAGAACTAGTAGAGAAATTTCATCAACAATGCTTCATTGTGGGTCTTCAAATTAATTATTCCAAGATTTCCTTCTATTTTGGGCAAACAGACCATGGACCAAGCCGCTTTAGAGGGTTTTGGGGTATTGCAATCCGCTCCTGAAACGAACCGGGTTCTCTATAAGAGAACCCGACTCCCAGTATTGTCGTGATAGTCACTGAATCAGACGCTATCACATACAGAATTGTCATTTCAGGCAATATCGAAGTCATACCACTTAAATAGTACAAACATGGGTTTAATTATTACATAGATCCTAAGAGTTTTATAGTTCTCTATCCTTACAAGCCCGTAGGGCTGAATTCATAGTCCAGACAGAAATCAAAAGCGGGTCTAGTCTTCAAGGCCATCAACTCCGGGTCTCCTCTTCCCACAAGCAGACTTGTGCGTAGCCCAAGCTTCAATCGTACCAACCATCGTCATTGGTGTCGAACTCCTCCTCAGATCCTGCATCTTGCCAAGCTATCCCCAAGGGTGGGATAAGTTCACGTCACCATCCGTATGCAAGCTTTGTGGATGCAAAGGTATAAAGAATAGCCAAGGAAAGGCAGGGGTTTCCTATGCAAGAGCACATCTCTATTCACCTCGGGCTTTTTCGGCATCCTGAACTCCCGACCATTCTCTCCTTCATCGTTCACTTACTCACTCAGTTGGCACGTGGACTCCCTCTCCTCGTACCTCAGCTGCACAACGGCAGGAAGACTTGACTAGGGGGAGGTAGAAAAGTAGTAACCCTACTCTAGTCAGTGAAGCCGGATCAAGAATCGTACATATCCAAGTACGCGGCTATACGTATAGTTTTACACCCTGCAGGGGTTATACACCTGGACCCACTCGAATCATAGCCGATCGGGAATGACCCTCCCGGATATCGAAACACCGGTCTAAAATCACGAAACTAACGGCTATGGCCGCCATCTTGCTTTCCCGGGTTTGGGTACGATCTCCTGCGAGAGATCGTCCCGGGACTGTGAAGCCTCTCCCTGCTGTATCGGGGTTAGCGAGGGCTAACACCCCTTCACGCCAGCACTGGTCCTCCCCCTGCACTGATCTCTATCCTCCTGCAGGCTTGGCGCCGCGCATGGCTAGTCCAACCAGATCCTTTCTCATAAAGGATAAGTGGTGTGCACGCAGTCAAAGTTCTGTCACCAGGCCCAGGCAACTCGGTCCTTGCCGAAACGAGCATCTTCGTCACAAATGCGTTTCCGCCACAGCGGTCCGCAACTGGCACCCATTATAGGTATGGCCCACCAACTCCTCCCTACACTATCTTGGATCCCGAAGGATCCGTCCCCGAACTGGTAACTCTCGTACCTGCCATAGGTACCTGCAGGGCATGCCCAACTCATGCCCCCAGCCCTCGATCCGAGATCGAGTTACATTGCTCGTCTCCGCGACAACACCCTATTCACCATCCTCCTCCAGGTAAAACTCATACACCCAGACTATATCACGAAGCTGTATATGCTCGTAGTCTTCTAACCATATATTGGCGGAGTAGGTGGTCAAGGGGTAAATGTGTACAAAAGGGGCCATGCAGTTTTCACTTAACAGAAAGTAAAGTGGTAGCAGATCTAACATGCGATGTCTATGGGAGATAAGAAAAGAGATGGGTGTGAACCTGATTGTTCTTCGTAGAAGTCCTTAGCCTCCCGGTACTCCTGGTCCTCGGTCAGCTCCTCGGTGGTGGGTCCTGTTTGTAGATACATATAAGTATAGGGGGTCAAAAGTGTAAATATGCACAAATATCAAAAATAAGATCCAAATTGCACCCAAAACCTATTCTAACGCATAGATCATGTTTTTAGAAAAAATATGAAATTGGTTTCATAATTTTTGGAGCTAAAATGGATTTATTATGAATTTTTAAAGTTAAAAGGTATTTCTGAGATTAATAAATGATTTCTGAAAAATGAAAATAAAAATAAAATCAGTAACACGTGGCAGCCTCTGAGCGTGCCACATGGCATGCTGACATCAGCGTGACGTCATGAGGGGGCCGAGTCTGCTGACGTTAGCAAGGTCGTTGTTGACGTCAGCATTGATCGGTCAACGGTCAATAGTCAGAGGGCCCACATGTCGGTCAGTGGCAGTTGCTGACCAGTGGGGTCCGCATGTCAGTGCCGGAAAAAGGAAAAAGAGAAAAGGTGTTGTGCTTGTGGGCTTCATCTCTTCCTGGGCCGGCTCGCGGCCCACTTCGGCTCGGCTTGGACCGGCTCGGCGACGGGTTGGCTTGGCGGGCCGGCTCGACTATGGCCTTGGCTTTCCTTTCTGCGTGGCTCTGACCCGAAGGCCGGCTCGGCCTTCAGCAGCTAATGGGCCATGGCCCATTCTTCTTCTTTCTTCTTCTTCTTTTCTTCTTCTTTTTCTTCTCTTCTCCTGCTGACGCTCTGGGCCCGCTTGTCGGAGTCACTTCTTTCTCTGTTATGTGGGTCCCACTTGTCAGCGTCAGTGGGATCTGGCGCGGTGGCCTGCTGATCCTGTGTGGCTGACCCGTGTGTGCGTGTGCGTGTGCCGAGACGGGTGTAAGTGCATTTAGCCCCCTAAGTGGTTTTTGATGATAATGACATGCACAATTAAGGAGCTAATATGTTTATTGAGTTATGAGCAGGATTTAAAATCATTGGAATTGAAAAGAGCAAGTATCGACGCTAAATTCGCTAATGGGTCGGTGCATGAGCTTCCTTGTGGAATTTCATTAATTTCTATTTTGAATTTGAGTATAGGAAGCACCATACTATTAAGAGGGATGCGAAACTACGGTCTGGAGATGCTATAGTGTCTAGATTAGAAGCTAACAAACAAACTCTCAACACAATGCACAATTTGGCACTAAACCAGAAAAATACAGTAGGAGTCGAAAGTTCCGACCGCCATCGGAAGTGCCTTGCTCCATCCGACAAAGGGTTATAGGGCAACCCGGCTCTTTGTGAGCTCCTCAACGGAGACGTAGCATCCTTTGTGGGTGTAAACTTTGGGAACAAACTCGTTGTGTCACTACTTTTCTTGTTCATAACTTGTTCTTGTTGACCTAACCTTGTTTTGTCCAGATCTACGTCGTTGAGTAGTTCTAGTGCACGAGATCACTTGCAAGGGTATCTATGACTCATTGGTGAACTTTTGATTCAAACAGAATCTTGTTCATACCTAGCTTAGGGTCGGAACTTCCTTCACAGGGTCGAAAGTTCCGATAGGACTAATTTCTGCGAAGAATTTTTTAAGTTTTGCAGGTTCGCCTATTCACCCCCCCCCCCCCCCCCCCCCGCTCTAGGCATCACCATGATCCTTTCACCGGGGCACGACATGTGCACGACGTCGCGGCGGTGGCCCGGCCTTTAGTTGTGCCGCATGCTATGCGCGCATGCGCGAGGCCGGTGGAGCAGGCCTGCAACAGCAACGGCTGGAGAACACGGCGGTGGCGGTGATGCTCAACGCCGGCGGCGGGCGCGTCCGGTGGCAGAGCAGGGCAAAATATCGTCCTCGGGCCTGCACGCACTCGAGATAGGCCCAGAGCACGGCGGCGGTTTGGGTTCGCGAGCTCGCACACCGGCGTGCCACGGTGAGGGCCTGGAGGAGTTCGGTGGTGGCGGCGGCGGCCCTTAGGTGCCAAGGCGGCCAAGGGCCAGCCTTGGGGGGTCTCTGCGTGCATAAGTGTGCTGCACACGCAGAGCGTGGCCGCAGCACTACGATGGCGCTCGGTCACCGGCCATGGCAGAGGCCAGGCACGGCGCCGGTGAGGTTTCGTCGGAAGGGCGGTGCAGGGGTTCGCGCATCAAACAGAGAAGGGTGGGGGGTATCCTAAGGCCATCTAGGGTTCGGCCACGGCGGACCATGCTCACCGGAGCAGAGGGAAGGCGGAGGTGAGGGGCAGCAGTTGCGGCTCACTAGCTGGCTCGTGGGCGACGGGGCTCGATGCGGCGAGGGGTCGGGGCAGGAAGGTCCGTTGGGGTCATGTCGTGCCGCACAGCAATGTCGGTGTCGACGTTCAGGCACAGGCGCAGCGGAGCTCCGGTGGTGGGCGGCGCTCCTTCCCCCTTCCTCTGCTTCCTCCTTCTCTTCTCCGATTCCGGCGGCAGGCGAAGGAGAAACCCTAATTGGGGTGCTAGGGTTCCGCGGAGTGGGGCTGCGGGCTTAAATAGATGGCCAGGGGCGCCGGTAGGGCCCGAACATCGAGGGAGTGGTGGCGATGGGACGGCCGGGGCGCTGGGGTACGTGGCGAGCATCAGACGGCTCTGCGGCTAGGGTTTTGGGCGCACGGGCGGGGCATGGCGGAGCGCGCGCCGTGGTCAAGGCCGACCGGGGTGGCAGACAGTGGCATCATGGTGGCAGGGCGCGGGCGAAAAAGGCGAGCGGGCGGCGAGGCGCGTCGCAATGCGGCGAGAGAGAGAGAGAGAGAGAGAGAGGGTTACGGGAAAGGTGAACAGGGGAGAAGGGTGTGGCTGACAGGCGGGGCTGCCTCTCAGGGTGTCGCGCCGCTAACGGACCGGCAGGCGGCATTAGCAGACCGGCGGGACGGTGTAGGTTAGGCCGGTCTGGGCTGTGCGGGCCGGTGGCGGGCCGAGTCGGCGGGTCGGTTGGAGGTTTTGGTGGGCGAGGTTGGTTCGGTTAGGTGGGTTTCGGCCCGATAGGGGTTAGGGGTTAGGGTTAGCTTTTGTGTTTAATTTGAATTGCCTAATTCAAATTTAACACCACTCAAAATCAAACAAAAATCCCCCAAATGTTTTAAGCAAGGTAGAGGCATAAACCCAAATAAAACCCAAATATTTTCACTCTATCATTTATTTCTCTATGTTTAACTTGATTTTATTTGAGCTAGGATCGAGATGAGGAGAGTTATGCCTTACGTGATGCTAGTTAATCTCATTCCACCCAAAATTTTTGAAAATCCTCATTTTTTACAAATATAAATGTTTTGTAAATTTATGGGATGTTACAGCTCCATTCCATAAACAGTACGTGTTTCCCATATTTGTTTATTTGCTCAGTTACCCCCTTATGTAGTTTCAGAGTACTTGTGAAGAATAGCGCTGAGGATGTTAGCACCGTATTGACCATTTCCAGTTTTCCACCCTGGGTGAGAAAAGCCAAAGTACCGGTGAGCCTCCTTTCAATTCTCTGAACAAGAGGTAAAAAAATCCTCTATCTTTGGTTTAGTAGTTCCACGAGGAAGCCCAAGATAGGTGAATGGGAGAGATCCTTTCTTGCAGCAGAACAAAGTTGCCAAACTCTCCAATTTTTCTTCTGATAGACTGATAGGAACCATCACTGATTTGTTATAATTCACCTTCAATCCTGTTGATTCAGAGAAATTGTACAGAATTTCTTTAAGAGCTTGCAACTGGACAGGCTTCCATAATTAGCAAAGTATCTTCAGCATATTGTACAATTGGGAAGTCTGTTCCTGCATTATGTCTAATGGGTAAATTGAGGCTTCCTTGGTTCTTGGCTTGATTGCTGATATGTTGGAGCAAATCTGCAGCCAAAACAAATAGAAGAGGAGATAGGGGATCACCTTGCCTAACCCCTCTTTTACAATGAAAAACTTTCCCAGCTGTACCATTAAGAAGTACTGAAGAGGTTCCTGTTTTCAGCAAACTTTCAATCCATCCAATCCATTTTGCCCCAAATCCCATATGCTTTAGTATATCTATGATTACTTGGTGTTCTATTTTATCAAATGCCTTCTCAAAATCCAGTTTGAGAATTACCATTTCCTTTTTGGAGGCTTTACAAACGTGTAAAAACTCAAAAGCCCATGTTAGCCAATCCTGGATTGTTCTAGATCTAATAAACCCATATTGTTTAAGATGGATGAGATCAATAATAATTTGTTGTAACCTTTCAGCAAGGATTTTAGTAATGAGCTTCACTGAGGAATTGAGAAGAGATATAGGTCTGTAATCTCCAACATTAATTGGACAATCGTTCTTGGGATCAGAGTGATGTAACAGCTATTGATGCTTTTAAGACAAATTCCTCCATTATAAAATTGATAAGGACATGACACCTTCGGATATGACCGTTGATTATAAGGTGAGCTCGTTCCTATTTTTGTATAGTGATTTTTTGTACAATTTATTTAGTTCCACATGTACATGTCATTATTTGCTTGTAGGTACACATGTGTCCGAAAGTGCAAGTTTATCAAATGTACTCATCCATCCGGTGTGTGATTGAGGAGCTATATCGTCATCATGGGCTTGATATTCACCCTTGGGACCCTGGCCCAAGTTGGAGCATGCCCCAAGGAGATGGAGAACACCATAAGGAATCCTTTGGACATCCTCCACCTTGGCCACCTCCTTAGGAGGCTAGCAAGGGCGTCCAAGCTGAGTTGGAAGCCCAACCCATGTCAAGTTTGAATCTGCCTCGAAGTCCAGGAGCAGCAAGCACTAAATTGGACGCCCAGATTGCATACGGTGTATCGAAATCTAACAAGAAGACCTTTCTAATGGCTCTGGTTTGAGACCCAAATTCATCCGGAGTCAACAACAATTGTTCGAATAATTTGACGTCCAGAATCTGTCCCGGCGCTGCGACGATGTCTTTTGGTCTTTGGGCCTTGTATCGTGTTGAAGCCCATTAGGGGTGCGTCCAGGGGGTCTTGCAAGACTCTAAAGTTGTCATAAATAGCAGCCGCCACACCATTAGGGTTTGGGTTTTACTTAGATTAATCTGTCAAAAACAGTTTTGCTGTCATTGGTTTGTGAAACCCCACATTCGAGTGCTTAATCCAAGGATTTCTACAATTGAGTTGCGTACTTCCTTGTTCTTGCTTGTGTTCTTCGATTTGCAGGCAAAGATTAGCCTTCGGGGCGAGGTCAACCGGGCAGCGCACGGTTGATAACCAAGAGACGACGTGGTGCTTCGATTGCGGGCTCGGGTCTTGTTGATCGGAAGCCGGATCGCTTGTGTCGTGTTGTCGACAAATCGATAGTTATCCTCCTGACGGAAGATCGGGCACCCTCACGCCCCCATCAAGAATGCTTCATAAAGCTCATAAAAATCAATAGCATTGAGAGGCCAACATTTTTTCAGAAACTCACCATTAAATCCGTTAGGGCCTGGAAATTTATTAGTTGGTAATTCAGCAATAATTCTATCAATTTCCTCTTTGGAAAAGGGTTGTTCTAGCCATTCCAAATTATCTCTAGGAGCACTGTTCGCCTACACGACCGTTTACACAGCGTGTAAACGCTACTCGATTGGTAGTCGTGTAGGCCGATTAGCCATGTAAAGCCACCGTTTACAAGGCCGTTTAAACGGCCATATATTCCGACTATTTGCTACACGGTGGGTGACCGATCGTTCACCGTTTAACGTTTAGGCTAACATTGTCTAGGAGTGCACAAAGTACTGAGATCATAATACATATGGTTGTATTCCGAGGATCGTAGTCTCTCCTTGAAGGCATTCCAGAGAATTTCTGCTTTCTTTTCATGATCGTTGTGCTCCTGGCCAGCTTCATCTCTGATGGTAGTAATGGTGTTTCTCCGATGTTTAATTGAGGCATTTGCATGGAAAAACCTAGTGCATCATCTCCTTCAGTCACCCATTTGATGGTCCCTCTTTGGTGCCAATAAATCCTTTGATGATGATACTCTGCTATATACTATGCATTTGTGCCTTATTAGTCTCAACCAATGGTGGCCGAATGGAGTTTTAAATTTTGTGAGACAAAAATTTGGTAGACATCATCTCATTTGATCTCTTGTTCGTAAGTTGGAACAGAATTGTTTGCAAGTCATCTCACCGTCTCACCGAGGCCTCCCTGCAAAGCTTGTTCGTTCACGAGACGAGATGAGATCAGCCGTTGTCGTCCTCGGCGCCGCTCGCGCGCGTAGCAGAAGCGGTGCGCCAGGCCGCATTCGGTCGGTCCCCACCACCGAACCGGGCCTGCACGAGCCAGCAGGCCTGGCCCACCACGGCCGCCGGCGTCTCCTCCGCCATGGCCCGCAGCGCCCTGCACCGGCGGCACTCGGCCGGGCATGTGCTTGCCACAGCGGTCAGCGGCGGAAGCAGGACGTGCACCACGCCGCCGCCGCCGCCGCCGCCGCCGCCGCCGCCGCCGCGGCGCAGGCCCGGCTGGCCGCACACCAGCAGCACCCGGGAGCGGGCTCAGCGGGATGGCCCGCCCCGCCGCCCCAGCACGCAGTAGGCCGGGGCGCTGCCGGCGGCGGCGCGGATGGGAGCTTTGGTTCGCATCTTGTGCACATTGCTGTATGTGACAGAAATTACAGGCAAGCTGGCAAGTGTATTGTTGTATGAGCTTTCTCTGAAATTTAGTCTTTCTTGCAAACTGAATTCTGATTTTGCTAATGGTGAATTCGTCACTAAATTTATTTGTGGCTTTCAGGTTTCAGCAGCATCTAGAAGAACTTTGACGCTCAACATTTAACCACTGTAAAAAGCAAAGGTTTCGCGCCGCCCAACATTCATCAGATACCAAAGGGTTCAAAAGAAAGTACTAATCGTCACGTCACATGTAAACGTAGATCTGGATCAGGGATACATGTTTCTAAGAGCACAACTTCACTTCAGGATAATTTTGACTGTTAAACCAGATTCTCAGATCTGGATCCCCACCAGATCTACGTTCACATGTGACGGACATGGGAGTTACCTTGGCTAATGTACTAATCAGGTATAGGAATGTTGTATATAATAACTTCCCAAAGTACCATGATATTGGAACTCCAATCCTTGTGCAAAATGAACAGGTCCAAAGAACATCCAACAGTAGAGTAGGGTTGAACAAACATTTGATAGTGACATCATTACATATTCCAAACAAAAAATATATCGTGCCGGCAGAAGACACCTAACAGGTTGCAGAGGCGATTCTGTCCTAAGTTTCCATGATACATCCGGAGCTCCTAGTCAGTTCGCAGTTGATATCGAAAGCCTGGCCTCAAGCCTGAAAACGAGGAAATGTATTAGGCCAATACAGAAGTCAGAACTGGAATTTCAGACAAAATGGCCAAATACTTGAATTATCTCTAGATTGATCACATAGTATAATTGTAACTGAAAGGCAATGTTGCTAACAGGTACATGTACATCATATATCAAGTATACCTTGCTAGCAATGTTGCTGGACAGCCAGTCCAGGCCCTCATACAGACCCTCACCAGTTGTGGCACAAGTGCTCTGGATGTACCTGTTAGCAGGAACACGGTAAAAATTTAAGGATTCACACCTAAACCTGATTACATGTCAATATAAATTCATAGTATCTACCCTAGGTGCAAATGTACTGAAGCGGATAATCATTTATTGCTTACCAGTGTCGCTGGCGCAGGGAGTGTAATCCAAGCTTGTCAGTGATCTCAGCAGCATTCATAGCGTTGGGAAGATCTTGCTTGTTGGCAAAAACAAGCAGCACAGCATCACGTAGCTCATCCTGCCATCAGAATACCAAATGGACTTCAATTAATGCAGTCACAAAACTGTTGGATTTTGCTTCTAATAGATTTCCAAACAGAATGTCAAGGAAGAAAATAGGGGTTTCCAAAATGAATATATAACCATTTTTTTTGTTTTCTGATAGGAACAAATCTTTTCTGGCTTATTTTTCGAGAGAAATGTCGCTTGGAAGTTAAAATAAGGACTAAAGCAAATATATGATAAAGCAAAGCACCTAGTATTCCACTTCTCAGAATAATTTGTTCCAAAATGATAGCTACTCATCAGTAAAGAATTCTGTTGTCAATCAAATGTCATAGCACATCAAATCTTAGACAGGCCAGGGAGAATGATTTACCTCATTCAGCATCCTGTGGAGCTCATCTCTGGCTTCAACAACACGGTCACGATCGTTGCTGTCCACAACAAAGATAAGACCCTGTGTGTTCTGGAAGTAATGCCTCCAGAGGGGTCTGATCTATTTACAGAAAAATGTGTAGTGTCAAAATGTGAGAACAACATGTACATACTTCTGCGTAAGCTTATAAACAATCATATCACAAACTAGGAAATTAATGCCACAATAAAAAATAATGCTGGGCAGGAAAACAAGTAAAATAAAGCACAAGTACAAAAATTTGGTTTGGTTGCTTGCGACATGCTCTGGCTGTTTTTTTATGTATCTTTTCCATACTTCGTTAATGAAATGATATGCAGCTCTCTTGCATATCCAAGAAAAGAAATACAATACAGTAAAAATTAATGTTGGACATAATAATACCTTGTCCTGACCCCCAACATCCCAGACGGTGAAGCTAATGTTCTTGTACTCAACGGTTTCAACATTGAAACCTGCATTTTAAAAGCCAACTCACTTGTAAGATACAAGACAGAAGAATTTCATCACAGTTATGTCATCATAGAACAAGCACAAGAAAATTGCAATATAGAACAGCATGCATGTTAACCTACAAAATACTGTATTAAACTCTTCCATGAACAGAAAAAAAGATATCCCTACATCAAAAAATTGAATGATAAGTGCTGAGGCCACTGTTGTTGTTTCCATCAAGCTTCCCAAGTTATTTGGGGCGTTGATTTTGGCTTCTTCAGTGTAATAAATGTCTAAATGAGCACATTATGCCCAAAAGAGATCAAATCGTACTTCTCAAGAACATACAGAAAATAAAGTGTAAACATCCTCATCAGCCTGCCATATGAAGACCGTACAATTTCAAGTGGATAACAATGGCAATCAAGAAAACAAGCATTTCATTGCTATTTTAATCGATAGGAGTTCATGAAGCCACTAATCTACTAGAGGTCAGCAAATGCCCATCTCACATGCAATTCAACATTTTGAAAGGAGATGGAGGTCCTAGAGAAAGGAAACAGTATTACTACATTAAAAAAAATATCATGAATCCTTGATGGTGACATTAAAGATAAAAACGAATCATGTTCATTAGAAACAACTGCATCTTGCAGTCAAATAGGCTAACGTAAATCTCATGTGTTACATCAAATCAGGTGCGGCAGCGTGTACAGGTAAAATCAGGTGCTGCCGTGTTTGGTTGAGAGCACGAAATTTTTTTCACAAAAAGACGAATGCATGCATGGAGTACTAAACGAAGTTTATTTCATCTAATCATGCGGTCAAAGGCCTCATTAGATTGGTCTCGCGAATTTACCAGAGGTCCTGCAGGTGGTTTTGTAATTAGACTTTATTTAATACTCTAAATTAGTGGTCAAAGGTGAAAAAAGTTTTCGCGAAATTTTTTTCAGCCCAAACCAAACACGGCCATGCATAGGATGGGTTTCAATTCAAACATATTGGGAACAATGTGCAGAACGGTCCTTCTAAACCTATCGAGACATGTGACCATAGACAACCAGGTGTTGTTTAACTCCACCCAATCAGCCCCGCATCAAATACGGATCCATCAGATCCATCATCCACGCATGGAATGGATTCGTTATCCGGACAGAAACGCAAACTGAGCATTCCGTTCGCATCCGAATTGAGCCAAACGATCCGAAACACCAATGAAAAGTGGAAGAGGGAAGGAAGAGGAAGAGGTGGCTCACCGATGGTGGGGATGGTGGTGACGATCTCGCCGAGCTTGAGCTTGTAGAGGATGGTGGTTTTACCGGCGGCGTCGAGGCCGACCATGAGGATCCGCATCTCCTTCTTGGCGAAGAGCCGGCTGAAGAGCTTCCCGAACGCGAGCCCCATCTTTCCCCTCTCTGCCCCCCTTCACCACCTGCACGCGAGGCCATTCCCGGGCGTCAGATCTCGAACAAACCCTAACGAGCGAACGGATCGCGATCCACGGATCCAGACCGACCCGGCCCCGATCGCGCGCGTGGGCGGATCACGCCGCGGCGAGCGGAGATCTGCGGAAGCCCCCGACCGCGCGCGGCCGCCAGAGAGAGAGAGGAGATCGGGGGAGGGAGATCTGAGGGCGCGACGGTCTCAGATCTGGATCCAACGGGACGGGGAAGGGAAGGGGAGGGGAGGCGGGGGGGGGGGGGGTCGGTGGGGGGCTCACCTGCGCCGCGGCTGAGTTCGAAATCTGGAGGAGGATTTGGGGATCGGGGGAGGAGGAGAGGGGGGGGGGAGACCTGAGGAGGAGGATGGGCGGAGGAGATGGGAGGGGTGGAGATATTAACGCCGCGCTTCGTGCCGGCTGGCGGCGGTAGTGGGGAAGAAGGGGGGAGCTTCCTCCTTCCTGTTTGCTGCCGGATCCGGAACGGATGGCTGGGATTGGTCCAAGCGATGATCCACGCTGATTTTCTTTTCTTTTCTTTTGATGATGAAATAAAATTCAACGCTGAATCACCGACCGGTCTAATTCGGTTCTTTTTTTTTTCGTGGCGTGTGGGACCGCAGCACCGACCGGGGTTTGTTCGTCACGAATGCAACAGTGCGTACACATTGTTTTTTTTTCTAACACGCACATCGTCCAAATAGTTGGCATGGACTAGTTGGCTTTTTTTTTCAGGTAGACTAGTTGGCTTTTTTTTCCAGGTGGACTAGTTGGCTCTTTGAGAATGGGATTTACCGCGTGCTTTGCTCCATGTTATTCGCAAGCTCTTCGAATAATCATTAACTCATTTTGGATGTATATATTGGAAGCCTTGGTATTGGAATTGAGCTCAATACCAAATCAGACCAGCTTTGGTATTGAGCTAAATACCAAAACTATTGTTTGGATGGAGAAGAAATTATAAAGATGCAATTCGATGAGATGACAAATATCAATTTGTGTTTGGATGTCCATATCGTAAAATTGAGAATTGGTACACCGTCCTTCTCCCCAAGGAGCTGCCACGCCCCGTACTGCTCTATGCAGCCCTCGCCTCGCGCGCCTTCTCCTCTATGGCCAAGAGGAGGGGACGCAGGCTATGGAGAGAGGGGCGTGGCTCTCCAGCGGAGGAGGAGGTGAGGCGGAACGCACAACACTCCAGTAGAGAGGGAGGAGAGGTGGTGGCACGGCTCTCTCATAGAGGAGGCAACATTTTGGTGGGGAGGAGGCACATGGATGCATTGTGCAGCACGCCGATGGAGAGGCGGGGGCGGCGGAGGTATGGGCCGACACAGGGATGGCGGAGGTATGTGCCGATGCACAGATGGCGAAGGGGCGTGACACATCAATAGAGGGGCGGTCGCAGCGTAGAGACACACCGCACGCCAACCAGTGAGAAGCAGAGGGGTGGGGCGCACACACGAACAGTAGAGGGGCAGACCGATGCAGGGATGACAGAGGGGTAGGCCAATGTAGGGGTGGCATGGTGGCGACAAAGAGAAGAAAAGATGCGGCCGGCGGGTGAGGACGATTCAGCCCAATACGGAGTGGAAGTGGGAGCAGGATCAGCTGTGTGCCCAATACCACTTGGTATTGGAGGAAGTTTCTAATATCAATGCCTACTTCATCCAAACAGCAGATATTAGAGGCTTCCAATACCAATTCCGAATTATGAGCTCCAATATCTACATCCAAACAAGGAGGGAATTATTTGGTTCTATGGGTTTGCCCATTTCTCTCTCCACCATTGGTATTTATATCTTCATCTTCCACCATTTGTATCTATGGCCGTGTTTGGATCCAAGGGCTAGAGCTATTTGGGCTAGAGCTAATTAGCTCAATCAAATAGCCCTCCAATAAAATGCCCTTACATGTTTGGAGCCAAGAGCTATTTAGCATTTAAAGCATTTTTTCCCAATCATTGGAGCCATATTACCTCTCTTGCTATGGTGGGCTCCATTTGAAATAGCCCAAATAATCACTCTTTGGGTGGGATAGTTTTTTGAGGTAGACTATTTGCAAATAGCCAAGAATTGGCCCTCAAGTTTGGAGATTTTGAACTATTTTAAATGGTAAAGACTCCATTACAGCCGGCCGTACTCTAGTCCTATCGCACGGCCGGCTGTAACCCTCGCACCCCACGCGCTTCTGATATGGCGGACCCATGTATCAGTGGGTAGAGGCAACTTTTTATTCTTCTACTCATTCTCCTATCCCGTCATTTCCTCTACTCATCCCCTCTCTCTAGGGTTCCTCACTCTCCTCCGCCGGAGGCCATTTTTCCCGAATCCACCACCATCCGTGCACACATCCAGGCTCTCGCGAGAGCATTTATGAGGGGATCGAAGTGCAAATCCACCAGATAGGTGGTTGCTTTTTTGTGCCCCGTTTGCTGATCTACTCCCCTGGAACATGTTCTATTCATTTCTGATTTGTTGCATCTGCTCCCCCTCGCTGAGGTCATTTGGAATCAAGGGACGGATGGGGGAAGAGTAGATCTCTGTAGGTGAGTACATGACCCATGCTCTCGCCGCTCAAATCCACACCCTTGTTTTTTTTCTCGCCCACAGGAGTGTTTTATTTCCAGATGCTTTTTTTCCCCTCTAGCGATTATAATCCCTTCTCTTTGTTTTTTTAGTGGATCTCATCGCGCGAGCACATCCAAGGGATCCGTAGATGACTGCAAGCGGAAATCAAGGGAGGGGTTCGGCAAAATCTCATATCTGAATCAGGTGAGCGATTCCATAGCCTCCTAGTGCATCCCCCATACTGGATTCCTGCAGTAGTTTTCTCACCTGTGATTTGTTTGGGCCTCGTTTCTTCAGTGCTTCATGACAAGGGAGAGGCTCACACCGCAGCAGGAGGGAATTTCACCATGTGAGTCAAATCAACTTGATGCCCCACCCCTCACCCCAACCAAATTCAAGCATGTGCTCTGTGATTTTAGCTTTTTTGGTGCATGCGCTATGTGCTTTTTTTAGGATGATTTTTTCTAGGCCCACTGGGTGCATGTGGTCTGAGATTTTTCTTTACTTGTGTCCCACTGTAGTTAATCTAGTTATTCTGTGCATGTCTAGTTACTAGCTTTTTTTTTCCTATTTTTCAGGTAACTATATCTGAACATGTGTAGTTATTTTCCATTTAGATAATTAAATATGAACATTTCTAGTTATTAGTTTTTAGATAATTAAATCTGAATATGTGTAAACATGTGTATATAAACATGTTTACTTTTACTTTTTCTGAACATATATTTTTTTTGCCTAAGTGCATATATTATCCTGCTATGCATCTATGAGAACTAGAATACACATTGTCTGCGGCTCTGCACACAACCGCACCGGCGCGTAGTGCGAACACCATCGCACTTCCTCTCCCCTGTGCGCCCCTCCTCCTCGCACACTCCTCCCCTCCCTGCGGTGTTGCGGAGCCGCAACGTGCGGCACGAGCAGCCATGACGGCCCTCGGGAGCGATGGCGGGGTGCAGGTAGAAGCCATGTTTTCCTTCCCATTTCTTCCCTAGATCCACCCCTCATCATGATGTTTCTGTTCATTTTTGCTCGGCATGCAGATCCATGGAACCTACTGCCTCATCGATGCTCTAGGTGCCGCCACCGTGAACCGAGAGGGTAAAGGGATTCGGGACTGATTAGGCAATTATATTGTACTTATTGGCAGTAATATTGTATTTCATTTGCAATTTTACTTGTACATTTAGCCAATAACACTGTACTCCCCCTAACATTTTTGTCTAGCATTTCCTAGCTGATGCCCGCAAGCTATCAGATATGCATTTCTGCTTGATCCTATGGTTTTCATGGGTCATGAACTATATATAATTGGGGATTGGTCTAGTGCAGATTGTAGGCAATTTAGTGTATATTTGTCAAATTTAGAAGCATTTTACTAGATATATTTTGTACGTAAAATTTTGCCTGTTGTGAAGAACCTGCATATTCTGTTATGCACTCTTCTGATTTGCAATGTTGCAGCGATGGAGGTTTCGCTCTTCACTTTCAATAATTCCCAAATGGTTTGAGTTTAAGACATCCCCATAAATTACTTGTGATGAAATGGTTCTGTCTGTAATTAGGTTTTGCCCATATTCCTTGATAGGTGAATGCTTGGGGTGCGAGTTTTTGGTGAGGTGAATCATCCAAAATTCGCTTACTGTTGCTCTGCTTCAAGTCTCAAATTTGGTGTTGTATGCTAATATTTTGGTATGAGTAGATTTTACCAGTCCATCTACTCACATTTATGGCTGGCTATTGGTGCTTCAGTTGCTCCTTTTAGTCCGTGTGCTTGTTTGGATCTGCTTTCCGTTGCCTATCCTATAATAAAAGTAATAAACATATGGGCAAATTGATCGTGTTATCTTTGCTTAACAAATTCTCCAATATATATGGACTCAAATTCTATCCTTCCTGTTGTAGCTACTAGACTGTGTGCTTGGTGGTCATGGTCAAATAGTTATCTTCTGTAGAGCTGAGCTAAAAACACTTGTCACTCTGCACGTAAATGAGATATGCTGACTATTTCATCTTCCAAATAGCAAATTCATGATGCAGATATAAGATGATAATACACTATTTAAGTAACCTCTATTTGTATAGATCTATTAATTGATAAGTTCATTTATTGGTAGAAGTTCTTTTGCCAATGGATGATATGTTTGTGTAGATGTGTATTCAATGGTAGACAGAAACTCAATCCTACTTTTTAAGTATCCACCTAGATATGGTTAGGATGTATATGCTACGAACAATTTATACTAACACAAATAAATGTTGCAAGAGATCCTCGAGAAAGCATTTCATTTGCAATTAATTACAAGAAGCATTTCATTACTTTTCAGTAGGCAAATACATCAATTATGAGATGCATTTTAGTACTTTCCAATAGGCAGATACGTCAAATACTAGAAGCATTTTCAGAACTAGGCAATAATATTAATAGGAATTGGGCAATAATATTTGTTCTTGATAGGCAATAATATATGCTAAAACTGATGAACATCATGTGGAAACTGCTATCGCATAAAGTGGTGCAGTATAGATAGTTGATGCACATGTAGGAGCGGCTGCATAACCACAAATTATTACATGCAAATCTAATGTTTCATCAGACGAGAATAATGTACTTTGTGTCTTATAGTGCCCATCTAATGTTTCATGTAGGCGAGATATATACTGCAAAGTCTTTCAACCTCTAGTGCTTTTCTCTAATTATGTTCTTTCTTAAATGCATTGCAGGTCATGGCGTGGTTAGGAAGGGAAGCAAATAGGCATTTCCTCCAATGTTATTTGCTTGTATAGTTAATCTAATTTTGCTTCAAATCAATCTGTTTTATTTGCTTGTAGATTTATTTTAAATTGCTTCAGAGTTTATTATGATATGCTTTCAACTTTTAACAAAAATGCTTTTGGAACTTTGTGAGAAAAATATCATCGAAACATATTGAAGTGGGATGTTGTTTTGATGTTTTTGTTGGGGACAACTCAGTGGTGCAATTATATTTTATTTTTGATGCTCGGCTGTAAAAGTACAGCTTTTTTAAATCTGTGATTGATTTTGCATGTGCTGATGTCATCTTTTTTGTCCTTATTCTTCTCTATTAACGTAGTTTGCAATCTGTGTCATGGAAAAATGAAGTGGGTTGCAGCTTTTTGCCAAAAAGAGAAAAATCTGATGCCCAAATTGCCAAAAAAGATAGGCCGTACGCCCGTACGGCAGGCCGTAAGTTAGTCGGGTCCATTTTAAATTATTTTAACCTAAAAATAGCTCTAGTCCTTGAATCCAAACATACCTTATATCTTCATCTTTCATCCGTGTCTGGCATCTATAGAACCTCCCCATGCCCCCTACTAACCTTTCAAAGCCTTCCACTAACACTAAAAATATATCATTCCGGTGACAGATAAGCTTTAATAGAATACCAATTCCATCATCAATGCTGAAAAGTTTTGGTAATTGCCAAAAACTCTCACCGCTGCCACCATTCCGAGACGTGCATGGCTCACCCCGACGTGCGTGACCCGCCCTGTTCCAACCCCCCTCCCCCCACCCCACATGGGCAACGGGGAAGACGGAAATCCAAAACGGGGATCGCGCGCTACAGCGCTTCATGGCGCGTGACAGTCCAGCCGGCCACGCAGCTATATGTGCGGCTGTGCCCACTCACGTGACAGCCAGGCTTGCTTTCGCTTTTTCTTTTCTATTTTCTTCCCCTGTGTTCTAACAGTTATTATTTATTTTTCCAGATTTGAACTTTTTACTTTCTACTATTTATTTCTCTAGAGAGATTCTCTTGACAAAGACTTTAGAAAAAAATCTAATACAAATTATATCAAGCATTGTGCTTAGAATTTGTATGATGAAATTGTACAGTTATAACTTGTAAATATAAGTTTCTTTCTTTTTTTGGAAAGTTTTCTTATTCCGCATTTTTCTACTTTTGGAAATTTATAATTTATAAATATAAGTTTTTAGTATAACTTTTGCGCGTGGAATAAACTATCATCATAACTTTTTATGATAGACATAACTTTTACGTATAATTTTTTTCTAGCAATTTGAGGAATAATTTTTTAGTATAACTTTCAGGATACATATAAATTTTTAGCATAACTTTACGGTCTATACAATTTTAATGCATATATTTTTTTCAAATACTTATGGAGCATAATTTTTAGAATAACTTGTAGAATGTTGTCTTTATCAGGGAGATTCCTCTTACAAAAATTATTGTACACAAATTCATCATTCAACTTTTTACGTACGAAATTCATCATACGACTTTTGAGTACAACTCTCAGTATATTTTTTTAGATAACTTTTCACACAATTTTGATGCATAAGTTCGTCATACAGCTTGTGAAAATATAATTTGTCGAGATAACTTTTCAACACAACTTCTATGAAGATGTAATTAGGAAGACTTGTCGGATAACTTTTTACATACGAGTTCATCATACAAATTCTGAGCACAAATGCTTGATATAAATTTTAGTGGATTTTTTCTAAAGTCTTTGTCAAGAGAATTTCTCTAGAGAAATACATAGTAGAAAGTAAAAGTTATTACCTGAAAAAAAGTTGAATAATAACTGCTGCCATTACGGAACACATGGGAAAAAATCAAAAAGGAAAAGAGAAAGCAAATCGATACCTGCCTAGCTGTGACCGGACGTGGATCGGATAGCTGTGTCACCGGCTGTGCCTTTGCGCACCACGAAGCGCTGTACCATGTGATTGTGGTTTTGGATTTCCGGTCAAGCAGGAAAGAGAAAAAAAGCAGTTGATACATGGTAGGACCCACGCACGTGGGAGAAGTGGAGGCACCCGCACGCGCTAATTTAATTGAGCTCATATGTTGGACACTTGATCACAGAAACCGAAAAAAGAATGGACACAGATTTCTAAAATGGAAAGTTTGGGAGTTGTCGGAAATCGATCGTTCAAACTAGCCAGCCCCGGGGAAGAGCCATTGAGGATCCATGCGCAGGGCCGTTGATTCGCTTCCGACTCCGAGTCGCCCTTGAGGCCTTGTCCACCGTGCGCCGCCTCTGATTCGCGGTGTGGCCGCCGTGAGCTGGACCCGACCAAATCGAGCTCCATGCCCACTGCTTCTTCCTGAGTGATGCCGGCACCGCTGCTCCACGACCACAAGCACGCATCGCCAGCTTCGTCCGCGTTCGAGTTGGGTCCCTTCAGAAAGTGTTTCTTCTAGAGAATATGTTTGGCAACTTTGATTATTTAGGTGAAATCGTAAAGCGTGTAATGTTAATTATGTTCCAAAATGATCAGTAACGCAATGTGGAGCAACGTATTTACCGCGAGCGTTGATGGTTGAGGCTCAAAAATTCAACATTTCAAGTATATTTTTGGTGTTGCGGTAAAATTCAACATTTGAAGTAGTATATTGTTTTTTTTGGTGTTGCGGTAAGTGTGCGTGTAACTAATGATGCCTGGTGATAACACCTAATGGCTGCAGCTTTGGGACCCGGTTCACTTGATATTGGTTGATGGAGAAGTTGTGGTTCTATGCGTCAACCATATTGAGATCTGCGTGCTCGTTTGGCGTGCAACTTGGAAACCTCCACTGCCACTATATCAGGTAGCATCAGCAATTGGCACCAAAACCGATTATCATGGGACAAGGCAAATTCTCAGCTCCAAGATGCAACCCAGTTCATCCTATCATTAGACCATCACATGCTACCAATCATGGTAGTGGCAAGATAAGAACGCAAAATTTTCGACAAGGACTGGGTGAGTAGTGTCACCCAGATGCGGTTTGCACGTAGTAACACACTTAATATACGATGCTTAATGAGAGCTTCCAAGATGGCACCTCGTGATCATCATGAACAAATAAAATTGAACTTTTGCAGATCAACTTCTATGTTCAGGACTTCGGTAGTTTCGCTCAAAAAACTGCCTGAATGCAACACAGCATTCTCTTACTAAATGACTGAAGGTCCAAGCCACACAACAAACTGCGATCTCATTTCCCAGCTACTGCAGCACACTACGATCTCATTCACAACCACAGAAACATGGATCCCAAAATTTTGTATGAAACTGTAATTGCCAGTGCTATTTAATTTGCCAGAAATTATCACAGATTTCATAACAGCACAATTCTAGGCTGTATCGGTTATATTATAATCTGAAGGTTACAGCAGCTGACAAACTGGATTATTAGCCAAAGGAACTCACCTTGTGAAAGCTCCCCTTCAACAGTTGCCAAATATATCCCAAATAAAAAAGATGCGGCGACATATATCACTCTGTTCGCTGGGCTGGAGCTGGTGGCTGGAGTGGTGTGAGAGAAAAATACTGTTGGCTGGCTGGTGGCTGGAAGCTGGTGCTGGAGCGGTGTGAGAGAAAAACACTGTTGAGCTGGAGGCTGCTGGAGCTGCCGAACAGAGTGATAGTAGCTATATTTGGTAATGTTTTCCATAACTAAACAATGCATACCTAACATGTTTCAATTGTGACAATTCAGATACATAAAACCATCGTAGTTGGGTGACAGGGGTTAAAAAACAAAAGCCTATATAATGTGGCCATCTAGGCAGCTACCACAAGATCTCAATCAAAACCTTATCCAGATGTAGACAAAAAGAGCACCACTCACAAAAAGTACAGTCATTGCCTGCTCACCCATGCTCAAAAGTGGGGCACGAGTCACACGACATTGTTTAGCCAGGGTTCCAGGACCTCAGCGCCTCCACGGTGACCTCTGAGTTAACTAGAAAAGCTAGCCTTGGTATCGAACGTCAATTCACACTAAATACAAACAGTTACTCCCAAAACAAGGTCATTTGCAGTGTAGAAGGTAAGGGCTTTTAGTTTCAACCAGAACGAGACGGTTTTGACCAACTCAACGAAACTGGATAATCACAAGATTAAAAAAAGGGCGTACCCAGTGCGGTAGGCTTCCCGCACTGTGCGGGGTCTGGGGAAGGGTTGTTTTTAAGCCCCAAGCCTTACCCACACAAATGTGCAGAGGCTGGGGCTCGAACCCGGGACCTTCCAGTTACAGACGATAGGCTCTACCGCTGCACCAGGCCCGCCCTTCCGGATAATCACAAGATTAAAGAAAAATATTTATCTAATCTATCGACTTTACATCCCTAGTTGTGGCTATGACACATTGGAACTGCAAAAAGCACTCAGCACCATTTCACATCGATAACATGTCCTCTTCCACCTATAGGTAGTTTGAGAGAAATTTCTTTTGAAGTGGATACCTCAAGACCAAAAATAGCTTGTAATAATCCAGATGCGCATGGAATGGATCAAGGCAAAGTTTCTCAATTCCAAGATTCATTCAATTCATGCTACGATTACATGCGACCGATCATGATAGCTGTGTGACGTGAAAAGCAATTTGAACATATAAGTTTCTCGTGACAACAAAGATGTCCAAATGCAGTTTGCATAGGTAGCAGATACTAACAGAAGAAATGCAATGCTTAAATCATTCAGGGGAGCTTTTCAACAAGGTTGGTGGCCATGTGGAGCTAACAAATTAATCTTTTGTTCACCTACTTTTCAAAAAAAAAAATTTGACAGTGTAATCCATCAAGAAGTCAACGCCTGCCATAGGTTTAGACTCACAGTTACATAGCATGTTTATAAATGTCTGAAGGTCCTGCTACACAACACTTGGATCTTATTTTTCAGCTACTATTGCACACTACTTAAACAGGCAATTCAGTTCCTTCTTAGCTAATACAAATAAACTCATCACATCAGGATCACACATACTACACGGGCGACCACAAGAGAAACTGAAAACAAGCAACTGTTCCAGAATATTGCAAACACTGAACCAACATTTGGCAGCCCTGTATGTGACTAAAAAGTAAAAATAACTTGTGACTAAGCATCATTTTAGAGTAAACAGTCAGATAGGAATAAGTCATACATGGTGCTTCATGTTCCTGTAGCATGGCAACTGCAGCAAATAATTCTAGACTGTATCGATTCCTACTAATCAGAAGGTTGCAACAGCAAAAACATAGATTTTCAGCAAAAAGAAAAATTCAGCTACAAACATAACACCTTCAATAATGGGAAAATTAATACCCCAAAGTCTCAGTGAAAGGCTTGCACAGATGTAGACAGGGTGAGCAGGACTAAGAGAAAGAAAGGATATTGCTTGGTTAACTATACATGAAAGCGGGGCACCACATTGTGTAGAAAATGTACCGAGGATCTCAGTGGTGACTCTCTCAGTGGACACGAAAATGCTAGTTTAGGGATCAACACCAAGTAACATCGAAATATGATCAGTTTCATCTTAAATCAGGCTGACTTGAAGTGGCAAAGAGTGAGAGCATTTGGTTTCAGCAAGAAACTGATGGTTTATAGGCTTGGTAGACTACTACTCCCTCCAATTCAAAAAATATTTTTGTTTAGGAATCCTGCCAGTCAAACTTTTCTTCTCTTTTAGGCTTCTAGAGTGAAAAATATTAAAATAAGTATACTCTTGTTTACTTCAATGATCAAGCACTGTGAAGCAGCAACTGGGAATAAAATGGATAAACATAGGGGAATGAAGGGTGTACAAACCCAAAAACATATGACACTTTATCGGCAAGCAATACAATCAAGAGTCAAGACATTGCGCACAGAAACAAAGTGAGTCAACCGTCAACGACAACATGCTACAAACTTTATGTTACTATTTGGAAGACATGAAAGATGTGCATGCCACAAATATTTCCATTAGATTCAGCAGAATAAAATAGATTTTCAATCAGCAACTCCAAATTGTGCTAAATTCGTCAGGGTGAAGTCAAGTAGGACAGCCAGGACAGAGGTCATGTTGTGTGTACTAAAAGTTTGGTTAATGCCAAGAACTAACAGAACCAACAACAAAACATACACGAAGCATGTGAACCTGCATGAGTCTGGTACAGAATCTCAAGGCACCGACAACAAATTCTAGGTTGTTTCACATGAACAGATGGAAGAAAACTGGTAAATAAGCGTAGCAAACTATTATGACCCAATTTGAAAAATCAGATAGTGGAACAACAGGCAGGCTCGTAACCGACGAAACTAGTTTGTCAAAAACAGCATATAGATATAACACACACTGAAAACAACAATCTAACATTGCATCATCTGAGAAACAAAATGTTAACGTTCCATTTCGACATAATCGTCCGCCCGCGAAGCAATGCGGAGCGCCAGGGACACGTTTTCCTCAGCCGCTGCGGCCAATTATTTGCCCTCAGAAACCAAACACCAAGAGACCTCACCTCCGGCGAGCTGAGGCTCAGCCGGCCATGGGGTGGTTGGCGACGTACTCGATGGCGAGCGGGAGCGAGTCGATCTTGTCGGCCTCCTTGTCCGGGATCTCGAGCTTGAACTCCTCCTCGATGGCCATCACCACCTCGACTGTGTCCAGGCTATCCAGCCCCAGATCCTTCTCGAAGTGCGCCTCGGGAGTCACCTGCCACGACCTAGGGTTAAGGAACCTTTTTTTTGGGGGGGGGGGGGGGGGGGGGGGGGGATTCGACGCCGCTGGGATGCGGACTCGGCCGAGGCGCGGCGGTGTTACCTTGGAGGGATCCACCTTGGGGTGGCTCTTGAGGACGTCGAGGACGCGGTCGACGACCTCCTCGCGGGTGAGGTGCGCGTCGTGGGAGGACATGGGCCGCGCTAGCCACCGCGCCAGCGCGTGCGGGTGGGACGCCGCGGCGGCGAGGGGGAGCGGCGGGGAGGGGGAGAGGCGGATGCGGCGGAGGATCGCCGGACGGAGCGCCGCCGCCGCCATTTCCTCTCGCTGTGTGGAGGATTTGACTCGGCCCGGGATGGAGGAGGAGGCCAAGGAGGGCTGACGCCGCGCTGTGCCGCCGCCGTGCAAGAGTCGACTGGTTTGGGCTTTACGGGTGTGGTGTGATTTCACTGATTTGGGCTTCGTGTTCGTTTGAACCTCCGGGCCAGATGCAAGTTTATCGATTCCTTTTGGGATATGGGAGTTTGAGCATGTTAATTTGCTCCATAATCTTCCTGATTCTTGTTTAAATTAGAAGGGTATAATGATGGTTCGAGAATGTCTAGAAGCATAATGAATTTTAGATTGAAAAAAGACTAAATGCAAGTCAAGGATTTTAAAACATACCTACATCATTTCGACGAGTTTCTATTAATATTTATAGATACTATCACTTGAAGATCAAGAGTCTTATGATCGAGCACCAAGCTTACTACTCCAAAATGGTCCATACTTGGTAAAAGGGAGAAATATGGTGGAATTTGTGGTGGGATTGAAGATCCATACAAACGGAATGTAATTGATGAATGTAGCCAAGGGGACACGAATACAAGGGTGCTATGGATTCATGGTTTAAGTATGGCTAGATGCATGATGATTTTTAGATCGAAAAAAATATACACATGCAATTCAAAGGGGAGAATAAAAAAAAATATGTGAAATCCACCTATGATCACCTTGGCATGAGACCAGTGCCATTGGAAAGGTTATCTTCTTAGCTTTCTGTGCATATGAAGAACGTCCAAAATCAAGCCGGTATGCGATCTGGGCGTCCAATATAGTGCATGCTGCTCCTGGACTCTGAGGCAGACTCGAACTTGACATGGATTGGGACTCCAACTTGATTTGGATGCCTTTGCTAGCCTTCTAAGGAGGTGGCCAAGGTGGAGGACGTCCAAGGGATTTCTTAAGGTGTTCTCCATCTCCTTGGAGCATGCTCCAACTTGGGCCAAGGTCCCAGGGTGAATATCAAGCCTATGACGACATAGCTCCTGGTAGAAACAGCAACGGCTTGTTGTGATGGTTTCGAGACCTTCCCAGCGTGATCTAGAAAATAAACTAGATCCATTAGAAAGCTTGTCAAATAAGCTTTCCATCAAGTGCACATTGACCTCAATCGCATTCCAGATGAATTAGTTATGCTCGTTCCAATGAAGCAATGTCTGATCGCCAACTAAGGATGGCAACGGAGCGGGTTCGGGTCGGATATCCGCGGGTTTTGGGTCTAGCGGGTTCAGATTCGGAGATAATTTTTTACCCACGGTTTTCGGGTTCGGGGTTCCGAAACCTATCGGGTTCGGTTTCGGGTTTGATTTTTCACCCGTGGATACCCAATGGATAACAATTTTGAATAAAAACTCATGTTTTATAGTATACTTAATAATAACTTTGTTTATTTAAACTATTAAATTTATTCTAAATTGACTTAGAAAATTATTTACTATTTATTGCCTCTTGTTTAGACATGTGAATGTTATATATATATCATGTATATATTTATAGGAAGTATTTATTGCTCTTACTATATTGCCATATAAAACGGGTTTCGGGTATCCACGGGTTCGGTTTTGAGGATGGATTTTCACCTGAATCGGTGTTCGGTTCGGGTTTCGGTTTTGGGTGCCCAAACACTCCACCCAACCCGAACCCGACCCGTTGCCATCCTTATCACCAACGAACTGAAACTTCAACTTTGATGGACTTGCACTTTGAGACACATTTGTATGTACAAGCAAAATAGTGACATATACATATGAAACCAAGTGAGTGGTACCAAAAATCACTATGCAAAAGTAGGAATGAGCTCACCTTATAATCAACGGTCATATCCGAAGGTGTCATGTCCTCATCAAGTAAGTAGTGAGAATATTCAATGGAGGGGGTCAAGGATAAAGCAGGAATAAATTTTATATCAAATGAGCTCTAGAAAACGACTATTTTTATCTTAGCTTACATCCTACAGACAATACAACTCTGATACCACTTCTGTCATACCCAGTTTTAAGAACAAAACCGAATGCATAACTATATGTATGCCAGGATCAAGTTCTATACATATAGAGACATCATAAATGAATATTTAGTAACAGTATCAAAAAAATTACAATGATTAAAAGACTATCAGAGTTATACAGTTTATTCTGGAAATGAAGGCTTCAAACTTCACAGGCAATCGACTAGGGGTTGCGTACGCCTAGAACTCAGCAACATCTTCAAGAAACTTTTATACACCTTCTCCTTCTGAGCAGCAGTAAGTAAGGGTGAGTATACTTATGGTTGGTACTCAACAAGGCCGCAAGAAATAACCAGGATATGATTTAAGTCCATATTTAAGTTTATTAATCATGTGAGGGTCCAAGCCGCTCGTGACCGTGAGCATGGCTGATATATCAGTTTTACACCCTGCAGAGGTTGTACACTTTCACCACAATTCGTGTAAAAGTTCAGAAGAACTTTTAACCCAACCATGTTGTGCTAGCTAGGCACAATATCACACTTCCGAGGTGTGATTGCATATGGATGCTACGAGGCCTTTACAAAGATTCCCTAACCTATGACAATCCGCTAAGGTTTCAAGTCAAAGCGGTCATAACACTTCCTAATGAGGCGGTACCTTAGCCAAGGACTACAAAATCAAACCTCAAGAGGACCGAGCTATACCCCGTCGATGCATCCCCTCTCGCCCTTTCTGTAAGATTGTCACAAGCTAGAGTTTCTAATTAATCAGCCAAGACCAGAGCCATATAGTATTGTGGTTGTACTATTTTTCTGGGTGGTTCTCCATATTCCAATTAATTCATAATATTCTTATAAATAAGCATAGATAGAAGGATGGTTAGGATCACTTGCCTTTCTCCAACGAAAAGCTACTCTTACTGCTCTTCAGCTCTTGCTCACTTGGAAAACTTGATCTTCAAGCTTCAAACAGCGATCCTTCTACTCGAACCAATCATCGAGCAACCATACAAAGCAAACAACAAGTACAACTAAGAATAATACACCAAAACAAAAGAAAGGCTTTAAAAGAGCGTACTAAATGATAGGGCACGCTGCTACGGTTACGAGAGCGCAAGAAATGCGGGAAACGGAGCTATGGTTGGAATGAAACAGCAATCAGAAGATTTGAATTATAAAACAAAACAAAAGAACAGCTTCATTTATTTTATTTCTGTTTGGGAACCAAATATGAAGAACATTTAAAAGAAATATCTTGAATTATAATTAACTCATATTATATTTTTTATTTCCAAAGGCGAGATTGAACTTAGTCAAATTTTATTTATGATTATCTACGTATAAATTATATTATACTAATTAAACAATTAATTTGAAAGAAACATATGAAAGCATATAAACGCACAACTTTATATGACTCTTGTTGAACTAATAAATTAAATTACATACACATTTGAGTTGATATTAATCAAGTTAACACTAATTATGAAAATTGGAGTAAAGACTTAATTGGATTTTAATTAAAAACACTAGATAAGAGAACATTAATCACATTAAATCTATATTTAATTTCAAAATAGGAACTTCGGCACAACGTCACTACTAAACGATAGCTTAGCCTGTTAGAAGACTAACGCAACAAAAACGGGTTAAAACGGATCTAAAACGACGATTCTACGAGCTAAACGGTGATTCAGGGATCTAATTATGGTTAACCAAAGGGTTAAGGGCTAGCATAAAAGATTTGCAAGACACAATAAACTATGCTCATAGAGAATAACAAGGTGATAAAGCTATTGCACACGTTTCAAGATCACGTGAGCACAAGAATTGATGAAAACAGAGATAAAACGAAGAAGTTATGGCTAAAACATGGTTCCAGGGACTCATATGTAAGAATTTTAAAAGAAAAAGGGCTCTGACCCAAGAATTGGAGGGCTAAAACGAGATTAAACCTACACTTCAAGGGCGAGCATGAAAAACTACAGCTCCTGGATGGCGGGTTAGATATTATAAAAGAACAGGGGCTAAAACAAAAATAACAGGACTGTTTTGTAAATTCTTTTGAACTATGATGGACTGCGGGTTGATTTCCTGGAAACCGGGGTGCTATTTTGCAAAACTTCCTATGGTTGACCGATATAGGGCTGGGTTGACTCCGGTCAGATCTGATCCATGCCGTTGGATTTGAATCGGACGGCTCAGAGCGGATCGGGCGGGAGCGGGCGGTGTTGGGGCGCTGGCGGCGAGGCTGGACGGTGACGCTCGACGGCGAGCGGCGTAGAGTTCGCCGGCGTATCGTGAACTCACGATTCCTCTCATGGTTTTGAGCGCAGTTTGGCCTGGGAGCAAGCGCGTGCGACGGGGCGTAGATGCAGCGGAGGGCAAGCTCGGCGGCAAGAGCGGCGAGGCGGGGCTCTGGTGAGCGATTGCGCGCGAGGGGAGGCGAGAGAGAGAGAGAGAGAGAGAGAGAGTGGGAAAAGGGATCATAGAGCATCCTCACCACAACTGTGAACCTCCAGGTGACTCGACGACGACGAAGGAGTGGCGGAGCGGCGATGCGGTGTGCGGCGGCTCGAGCTTGAGCGTCGGCGGAGCTAGGGTTTTGCGCGAGAGGCGGAGGCGGCGGCGCGGCTTCGATAGGAGTTCGAGGGCGGCCGCGGGCATTATATATAGGGCTGGCCGGGGAGAGTCCTTGGCGTGCGCGCCAAGGAAAGTGGGTGGCGGCGCCGAGTCAAACTCCTCGAGCTCAAGTCCGGCTCGGGCGGGAGGTGGGTGGCGAACCCGACAGGTGGGCCCCACTGGCAACGAGGGAGAGAGGGGAAGGCGCGCTGGGCTGGGCCGGGAGAGGAAGAGTGGGCCGGCAATTTGTGCTGGGCGGAGGGGAAGAAAGAAAAAGAGGAATGGAGAGGGAAGCTGGCCCAAGAAAGAGAGAGAGAGAGAGAGAGTTTGTTCCCAAAAGAGAAAAGAAGGGGGTAAAAGAAAGGGATTTTTGGAACAAAGAGGAAAACAAACAAATTCACTTGAATTTAAATTTAGAAATTTAAATTTAACTGAAGGCAAACAAGAAACAATGTAAAGAAGCATGAATGCAAGCCAAACAGAATAACCTTATTTAATTTAGAAAAACAACCAATTATTTTATATACTAAATTCCCTATGAAGAAAATAAATGTTGCGAGAATTTTAAAATTATGAGAAAATTGTTGCTTTATTTTTACTTTTAATTACATCCTCAAATCCAACAATTTCGGGGTGTGACACAACCTCCTAGCTCCGTGCTATGTGGATACTACGTGTGCGAGTTCCTTAGAAACAGTGGGAGGTACCTGACAAACTCCGAAGACATAAGTTATATATATTCTACTACATACTAACTACATGATTTATCATGACACATGAACATAATACATCTTACTATATTTTCAGATGCCTACCATCCCCTTGACCAAGGACAAAAGAGACATCGACAATATTTGCACTGATATAGCAAAGTTCATCCAACGCGAGATTTGTCATACGGCGGGCGAATACTTTGACCATGGGGGGTGCTGGCTTTGGACGAGCACCAGAATCTTAGCAACTGGACAAAGGATAATTAATGGTTGTTTATCTTTGAATAATTTATGTAAATATTATTCTAAACATGTTGGATGCTTGTTAATAAATATTATTTGCTTGGAAACGTTAGTCATGTTAATTGATGCATCATGTTAAAATATTAATGCAACATACAGTGATATTTGGCGAGAAATATTAACTTTAAATTAATGAGAAATAAATTATAACAATACGTAAAATTTGTTTATTAAAAGAATTGTGCTAGCGGGCCGTAATGAGACCCGCCAGCACAGAATATATCTGTGCTGGCGGGCGGTTATGTGCCCTACCAGCACAGCGGGTGGCTTAAGTGGCCCGCCAGTACAGAGATAATCTGTGCTGGCAGGTGAGATGCCCGCCAGCACAGATTGTCATTTCTGCTGGCACACAAGTGCTGGCGGGCAGCTCACCCGCCAGCATAGATACGATTTGGCCGCCGCGCCAAATCGTTTCTAGTCTAGTGGTGGTGACATAGATGAGCTGGAGGTAGTCTAGTAGGCACTGCCACAATGCCAGCACCAACGACACCAAAATGATGAGCACAACGTCGTCAGCAAGCTCAACTACAATCAACGGACTTGGTAATTAGGGTGTCGGAAGATGATGGACGATGGAGGCTGAATCAGACCCGAACTGGCAAAGACAGGGTGGCACTTGGTGGAGGTTGAATCGGACTTGGCCTGACATGCGGCGGCATGTAGGGTTGAGCACCGTACCAGCACGGCAGCTGCGGCCATGCCGACGCCGAGCTTTATGGTGGCCTTATTGGAGAGGATCGAGGAAGCAGACAAGGAGGTGCTCTTCTTGGTTGGCAACGAACATCGAGGGGAAGGAGAAGGAGAGCACTGTGTGATTGCTGGCGTACACTATCTCAGTCGCCACCGAGAAACTGACAGCAACATGCTGGATGCACGCAAATAGTTCAGTATAACTCATGTTGGGGATCACTACCTCCGTGAGATGGGGAGCTGAAGGTCATGGATCTTTGATGAGTGAAGTGATAACGACATGGGTGACCGCCGGTCCCTACAGAGTCCTTTCGCAACCTTCCATGAGCTTGCAGGATCGGCACCGGTGCGGGTGAAGGTTTCGGATGGATCCTCTCATGTTGCCCTGGACCTCCGGCCACCTTCGGGAGAAGGCGCTTGCGAGGGTTTCTGCAGAGATGAGCGGCAGGAATGATGGCTGCAACCTTCGAAGCAGAAGGTGAAGCCCAAGACCTGGAGTGAAGATTTCATAAAGATATAATCACGAAGAAGGTCACGTGAAGATGTAGAGCCCGAAGGACGAAAATGCCTCTGAGAACACAAGAGAAACGTGATCTTGTAGTAGTAGGCAATTTGTACACTCCAAGCCCCCGGAAATGCCCAGAAGCCCGGAATATTCCTAGTTGCATGGGGCAGATAGGGGCATTTCCAGGAATCTGTAACAAAGGTTACCAGTATAGATACCCCCCCCCCCCCGTTTACCTTATCGGGGGTTGAATCTTTCTGGAATTTTTGTGCAATTATGATTGTGCCATTGTTTCCTGATTCACTACCTTTGATTGTTTCACCCCTTTCTGCTTGGGCATCACAACTTCGATCCCAACAGAGGTGCCCACCGTGTTCTTAGCCCGAAAAACAACCTTCGATGGCTCCCACCAAGAAAAAAGCCGCGAGCACAAGCAACCAAGAAACTGAAGCATCCAACCTCCATGACATCCCAGTCCAGCAAGCCACCTCACCAGAGGGACAAACTATCCCCCAAATGACTGAGCAAGAGAAGCATGCCAGAGTTTAGAAAGCACTCTTAGCAAAGAAGCAAGCAGCCACTGCAAAACAAGAAGCCGAAGGACCCGAAGAGGGTGAACTTTTGCTGCAACACCAAGACGAGCTCATAGCCATAGCCCTCAAGCTCAAAGCCCTAGAGAAGGAAAAGGCAAACCTCAATGCCCAACTTGCAACAAATCAAAGGGCAACACATCGAGCCAAGAAGCTGGCCGAAACTAAACGCAAACTGGCTGCAATGCAAGACGAAGTTGAAAAACTCCAAAAAGCCTGCAAAAATACCGAGGCACCCCACAGCCAACCCCCATCCATATTCCTGCAGAAACCTCCCGCCAAGCCGAAGCTCATGACCTTCGCTACACGAACCATCTACACCAAGACTAAACTCACCATCTATACTCATTCAATCCTCCATTTGACCCAACCTCCCCGCTTTCAATGGCGCTTCAGCACACACCTTGGCCAATCGGCTACAAACCAACCCAGCTCCCCAAATACAACGGGTCAGTCGACCCAATCCAGTTCATCATTACCTACGAGGCCACAATCGCCTCCCCTAGCAGAGATGACCCAATCATGGCAAAATCCTTCGTCATGGAATGCGAAGGTCCAGTAGCAAGCTAGTACTCTTACCTCCAGCCTCTTTCAGTCACAAGCTGGTTCCACTCAAGGAAAAGCTAAAGCAAGACTTTTAGGTCTTCAAGAAATTAACCGTAACCTCCATAGAAGAATTTCAGTGCATCCAAATGGATCGCGAACCCTTACCTGACTACCTCCGAAGGTTGGTCCAGAAGAAAGCACAAACACCAAACTTCTCTGAAAGAGCAGCAATCGACAAATGCATTGATGGTCTACTCCCTAGTCAATTGGCTTCTCACTTGTCCTGGGAGCCACCAAGATCGCTAGCAGAGCTGTACTCTGAAGTTGAAAAATATGCAAGGTCCGAGGCAGACCACAAAAGAAGAGTCGAACAGAGAAAAATGATGCGCCAGCAACAGAATTGGCAACAAGGCAACCAAAACAACTCTAGGCAGAACCATCAGTACATCTTCCCTGTGGAACCTTCGCAGGAGCAAGACCATGAAGTAACCACCAACCCTTACATAACCCCATCCCTTGAGCGATACCCCAAACAACCACTCCCAAAACCCCAACAGGGGAGGAAGGCGCGGTCGAGGCCGAAGCAGAGGGAGGGGAAGAGGTCGCGGACCTTCGGATGAGCCCAGAAAGCTCTTCTGCCATTTCCACGGAACTAATTTTTATCACACTACAAACCAATGCCCCAAAAAAAAGAGAACCCTTGAAAGAATGGAAGCCGAGAAGAAAGCCAAAATGGTGGGTCACACCAGCTGGCCAACACCACCCACACAATCATACACCCCGAACCTTCAACCTTACAATCCACCCTTCCAACTAGTACCAGCATTCGGCTACAACCCATACCCCGCCAACTGGCCACCTCCGCCACCAAACAACCAAAGAGCAACTTTGCAACCAGCAACCCATGCACCACAAGAAGAACTACCTCCACCACCCCCTGGCCCACCACCAAAACAAGAAGGCCAAACTTCCCAAAACAGCCAATCTACAGCGCTACCAACCTTCGGCATGATAATGCCAATCTCAGGAGGATCATCTCTAGAGTTCCAAAACAAGAAACAGCATAATGACTACTTCCGACTAGTCCACTCTATCTTAATGGAAGGCCCTGTGAAGAAAACCCAGTGGTCCCATACCCCCATAACCTTCACTGAGGAGGATGTGAACCTCATGAGTCATCCGCATACTGATGCCCTAGTCATCGAAGCAAACATCCAAGGCTGGACCATCGGGAAGATCTTGGTCGACACCGGCAGCTCTGCTGACATCATCTTCTCTAGCACTTTCGACCGCATGAACATCGACCGCAACCTCCTCCTACCTGTAGACATCCCACTCATCAGCTTCGGAGGAAAAAGGGTCAATGCCTTGGAAAAAATCTTGTTGCCTGTATCCTTTGGGGACACTTCAAACCCAAGAATTGAGTATGTAACCTTCAACGTGGTAGAAATGAACTACCCGTATTTGGCCATCTTTGACCGAGGCCTCTTAAACAAGTTTGAGGTAGTGGTACACCAACTCTACCTCTGCATGAAGATACCCGTAGCTAAAGGGATCATCACCGTTCGCGGCAACCAACAGCTAGCTAGGGACTTTGAACAGGGCATCGCTCCCAGACAAAGAAATGTCCATGTGGTTGAAGCTGACAAAAAAAATCCCACCATTCAAAGAACCCAAAAGAGACAAAGAAAAGGCAACCTTCGAAGAGGACTGCCAAACAAAAAGAGTACCCCTCGACAAGCACTTACCAGACAAAGTAGTCACCATCAGTGCAACCCTCGACCCAGAAGAAGAAAAAGAGCTGCTGGAATTCCTTAGCAAGAATAGAGATGTATTCGCATGGTCCGCCAGTGACCTTCGCGGAGTCAGTAGAGACATAATTGAGCACCGACTCGACACTGACCCAAAGACAAAGCCCAAAAAGCATAAGCTTTGCAAAATGTCAGACGACAAGGTCGCCGCAGTCAAGGTGGAGGTCCAGAGACTTCTTGATGTGAAGGTCATTAGAGAGGTCAAGTATCCAACTTGGCTAGCAAACACTGTGCCAGTAAAGAAGAAGAATAGCAAATGGTGAATGTGCATTGATTTCGCCGATCTTAACAAAGCTTGCCCGAAGGATGATTTCCCATTAACCAGGATAGACAAAGTGGTCGACGACGTAGCAAATAGCAAGCTCATGTCACTTCTGGATTGCTTATCAGTCTATCATCAGATCTGGATGAGGGAAGAGGATGAGGAGAAAACAAGCTTCAGCACACCCTTCGGCACCTACTGCTTTGTCAGGATGCCTGAAGGTCAGAAAAATGCAGGACCGTCATTCTCTAGAATGTCCACAGTGGTCCTCGACCCACAGCTCAGAAGGAATGTGTTAGCTTATGTTGATGACATCGTTGTCTCCAGCACTGTTAGACAAAACCATGTAGCAGACCTGGCTGAAACCTTCGCCAACCTTAGAAAAGCAAATCTGAGCCTTAACCCTGAGAAATGCCTTTTTGGGGTTCACAAGGGAAAAGTCCTAGGTTGTCTGGTATCAACCAAAGGCAACGAAGCAAACCCGGATAAAGTAAAAGCCCTGTCCAACATGGAAGAGCCAAAATCCATAAGAGATGTGTAGGAGCTGACGGGCAGAATCGCAGCTCTGAACAGATTCATCCCATGATCAGCAGATCGAAGCTTATCTTTCTTCAAAGTGCTCCGAAGCTCCAGCAAATTTGAGTGGGGAGAGGTGCAAAAAAAGCCTTTCACGACCTCAAAACATACCTTGGCGACATGATCAAAATGACTTCGCCGGACCCCAAAGATCCATTACTACTGTACATTTCTGTTTCACAAACAACAGTCAGTGCTGCTCTAGTCCTTGAAAGAACAGTCGAAGGTCGACAAAACAGCTCCCAGTATACTTTGTTTCCGAAGCCCTATCAGGCTCCAAACTTCACTACTCTGAACTTGAGAAAATCGCCTACGCGGTTATAATGTCCGCCCGTAAGCTTCGCCATTACTTCGAGAGTCACAGAATCATAGTGGTGACAAATCAACCCCTCCATGACCTGTTTTACAATAGAGAAGCTTCGGCCAGAATCAGTAAATGGCATCAAAACTTTCGAAGCATGTGGTAGACTTTGAAAGAAGAACAGCAATCATATCCCAAGTCCTAGCAGACTTCATCGCAGACTGGACTTCCCCGACCTTCGAGGAAGAAGCTCCAATTGAGCCTTGGGTAATACATTGTGACGGAGCTTGGTGCAACGACGGCGGCGGCATTTCAGCAATAATTGAGTCACCTTCGGGCACCAAATTCAGATATGCAGCACGCCTGCAATTCAACGAACTAGATCCAAGCACCAACAATACTACTGAATACGAGGCACTTTTACTTGGCCTCCAAAAAATGAAAGCATTGGGACACCCAACCTTCATTGTCAAATGTGACTCGAAGGTTATCACTGATCATGTCGAAAAGGAATCAGAAGCCAGGAAACTAGAGATGAAAATGTACTTAGAGGCAGTAAGGGACATAAAGAAACACTTCAAAGGATTTACCACAATCCATATTCCCAGGGCACAAAATGACAAAGCAGACAGACTTGCCAAGGCAGCAGCAAGGAAACAAGCCCTACCTCCGGATGTCTTCTATGAATAAATCACCAAACCTTCAATCAAACAAAAAAAGAAGAAGCAAATCAATGCCATTCTCAGCAAGGACTGGAGAGCCCCCATAATGGCATACCTTCGAGGTCATTTCCAACCAGCCGATGAGCTGGAAGGAAAAACAATGGAACAAAGGGCCGGGGGCTACACCATATTCGATGGTGAGCTCTACAAATTGGTTGTTGTAGCGCCATGGTTGAAATGCATCCCTATTACTTAGGGAAGAGAACTTCTATATGAAATACACTCGGGGCTCTGCGGGTCACACATTGGGGTGAGCCCCCTAGTCGCAAAAGCATTCAGACAAGGTTTCTTCTGTCCTTCGGCACTGAGAGATGCAGAATTAATAGTTAAAACCTGCGAAGGTTGCCAAATGATGAGCCCCAACTCCAACAGACCTTTGGGGCCACTACAAATGATACCCCCAGCATGGCCACTGCAAGGATGGGTGATGGACCTTATTGGCCCCTCCCAACAGCACAAGGCAACTACAAGTACGCAGTTGTAGTTATTGATTACTTCACCAAGTGGATTGAAGCTAAACCACTAGTCAACATAACCTCCGAGGCAGTCTGAAAGTTCTTCTGGCAAAACATCATTTGCAGATTCGGAGTCCCAAAAGAGCTGACTGTAGATAATGGGAAACAGTTCGACTCCGAGCTCTTCAGAGAATTCTGCCACAGTGTGGGCAAGAAGGTCATGTTTGCTTCGGTTTATCACCCCCAGTCAAATGGAGTGGTCAAAAAAGCAAACAGCGTCATCTTCTCTGCCATCAAAAAATGTCTGTTTGATGAGAAAAAAGGAAAATGGGCAGACGAACTCCCGAAGGTCATCTGGTCTCACAACACAACTGAGCGCAGAGCCACCAAGTTCACGCCATTCAGACTCCTTTATGGAGCTGAAGCTATGACACCGGAAGAAATCAAACACAAAAGCCCCAGATCACAACAAAAAACAGTGAACCTTCAGTGGAAGCCGACCTAATCGAGCTAGACATCCTACAAGCTTTGAACAACCTCTGTTGGAGTGTGTGTCATTAGGATCATTAAGGCCCATGTATCATGTATATATATAACCCTCCCTAGGGTATTGGCAATAGTGAATCATCTATTCCAATATGGTATCAGGTTAGGTTTTACCTCTCCCCTTCCTCTCTCCCAGCTGCCGCCGGCCACCTCCCTGGCCATGGCTGGTGCGCCGCCACCCTCTCCTCCCTCCTCCTCCGGCGCGCTCCCTCCTCTCTCCCAGCAGCCGCCGGCCACCTCCGCCAACTGACGAGCAAGAGTGGCAGCGAGGGCCGTGGCTCGCTCGCGCACCTGAGCAGCGGCGACGGCAGATCTGGAGGCGGCGAGGGCGGAGTTGGCCGCAGAGCTCCTGGCGATGACATGTTGCGTGGGAGCAGCGATGTCGGCGGCCTGGAGAGGGTCACATAGCTGTGGATCCCCTGCGCCCACCATAATCGGGCGGATGCGGCCGCAGCCCAGGCCGGCCCCGCCACGGCGGCCACGCCCCATGCCGGGCGGAGGCCGCCCGCGGCGGCGGCGGCTCGGAGCACGGAGGAGGGGGTCGGCGGTGTCGAGGCCCGCAGCGCCCGCGCCCGCAGCCCCCATGGCGGCCGGGCCTGTAGCAGAGAGGAGAAGGGGGGGAGATCAGAGGAGGAGTCTCTTCGCCCGCGGTCGCTGACGACGCTCCCACCTTCGACTATGAGGCCTCCACCGTCGCCAACCTTCACTCCCTGGCCGCCGGTGTCCAGAACATCCGGTCCTTGGTGCCGGTCGTCCTCGACGCCAACTCTGCCGTCTACGCTCGCTGGAGGGACCTTGTCCTTCTCACCCTCCAGCGCTACACCCTTGACAACCATGTCCTCACCGATTGCTCCTCCACCGCCCCGTCCTGGTTTTGGATGGATAGCGTCGTCCTGTTCTGGATCCTCGGGACACTCACCATGGAGCTATAGGACGTCGTCCGCGAGGCTGGGGGCACGGCGCGTCAGGTTTGGGTCGCTCTCGAGTCCCAGTTCCGGGGCAACCAAGAGACCCGGGCCCTCCACCTTGACGCCGCCTTCCGCTCCTTCACCCAGGGTGACCTCTCCATCACCGAGTACTGCCGCCAGCTGAAGAAGATGGCGAATGATCTCCATGCGCTCGGCGAGCCGATCAGCGACCGCACGCTCGTTTTGAACCTCCTCCGGGGGCTCAACGAGCGCTTCTCTCACATGCGGCCCCTGATCGTCCGCACCAGACCCTTCCCTGCCTTCCAGCAGGTGAAGGATGACCTCCTCTTGGAGGAGATCACCCAGGGCGCCGCGCGTGACTCCACCACCGCCACCGCCTTCTACAGCTCCGGCACCTCCCACCCCCGCCCGTCGATGCCCTCGGCCCCCACTCCACCTCCTCTCTCCGGTCCCTCTGGTTCCTGGGGGACCGTCGTCGCCACCGCCGGGGTGGTCGCGGTGGTGGTGCGGGTGATGGCCGGGGTGGCGGGGGTGGCCGCGGAAGCCGAGGTGCTCCGTGGCCGTCGATCTACAACCCATGGACCGGCCAGATCACCATGTGGCCTGGTCCGGCACCGGTTGCTCCTCCGCCACAACAGGCTCCGTCTCAGCCGGGCCTCCTCGCTCTCGGCGGCCCTGGTCTCCTGCCTAGTCCAGCTCCACCCGTGGTGCCAACTCATCCTATGTGCGCTCCGCCGTCGCCATTGGCCCCGTGGGCTGGGGGATGGGATCAGACGTCGCTTGCTGGTTATTTCAGCACAACGGCCCTGACCCCACCCGCCTCCTCCGCTGACTGGATCGCCGACTCCGGAGCCTCCTTCCACACTACTCCGGATGCTGGTATTCTTACCTACTCCCACCCACCCCCTTCCTCATGTCCCTCCTCCATCATTGTGGGCAATGGTTCCGCTCTCCCGGTCACCTCAGTAGGTGATTCGGTCTTTCCCGGTTCCTTTCGCTTGCACAATGTCCTTGTCGCCCCCAATATCATTCACAACCTTCTCTCTGTTCGTCAATTTATAGTTGACAACTCTTGTTCCATTGAGTTTGATCTTTTTGGTTTATCTGTGAAGGATCTTACTTCCCGCCGCCTTCTCGCCCGATGTGACAGCGTCGGGCCTCTCTACACTCTTCGACTTCCAGCTGTCTCCACCACATCTTCTCTACTGCTTCCACATGCTCTGGCGACTACAGCTTCCTCCGTCACTTGGCATCACTGCCTCGGTCACCCCGGCGCGGAGGCTTTGTCCAAGTTGTCGGGTAGTTCTGCTATTTCTTGTACTCGAGGCACTCATGAGTCCCTCTGTCATGCTTGTCAGTTAGGATGCCATGTACGTCTCCCTTTTGCTTCTTCCACTTCCCAGGTTGTACACTCCTTTGCTCTGATTCACTGTGATTTATGGACCTCTCCCATTCTCAGTGTATCGGGATATAAGTACTACATGGTGATTGTCGATGAGTTTTCCCATTACTCCTGGACTTTTCCCCTACGCTTGAAATCTGATACTTTCAAGATGCTCTCTCACTTCTTTGCCTGGGTGTCCACTCAGTTTGGTCATACCATTCAGGCCATTCAGTGTGACAATGGGCTCGACTTCGACAACTCCTCCTCTCGTTCTTTCTTTCTCACCCACGGCATTCAGCTTCGTATGTCGTGCCCCTACACTTTCGCTCAGAACGGCAAGGCCAAGCGCATGATACGTACCACCAATGACATCATGCGCTCCCTGCTGTTCCAGGCCTCAGTCCCTCCTCGCTTCTGGGCTGAGGCTATGCACACCGCCACCTACCTGCTCAATCGCCTTCCCTCCAAGGCGATTAGCGCCCCCACACCTCACTTCGCTCTCTTTGGCACCCCGCCCTCCTATGATCACCTTCGAGTCTTTGGGTGTGCTTGCTACCCCAACCTCTTCGCCACTACTCCTCACAAGCTGGCGCCCCGTTCGACTCGCTGTGTGTTCCTTGGGTACTCCCCTGACCACAAGGGGTACCGCTGCCTTGACCTCACCTCTCGCCGGGTCATGATCTCCTGACACGTCGTGTTTGACGAGTCGGATTTCCCCTTCTCCAGTGACTCCGCTCCTGCCTTCGACCTCGAGTTGGAGTCCCTGTTTACGACTGACCCGGTGGATCAGCCAGCCTTCTCTGATTGTTCTGCAGGTCCTCCGACGCCGGTGGCACCGCTTCCGTGGGGGTCGGGCGAGGCCGGACCCCCCGGACCCCTTCCACGTGGCAAGGCCGGACCCCTCCCGTGGGGGTCGGGCGAGGCCGGACCCCCCGTACCCCTTCCCGGACCCCCCTGGACCCCTTCCGCCGGGGTTGGGCGAGGCCAAACCCCTTCCGCGGGGGTCGGGCAAGGCCCTCCACCCTCGGATCGCCTCTCGTGTCGATCCGGAGGTGTACCACCCGCCCGTTCTCCATTGGGATCCTCGCCACCAACATCCCATGGTGACGCGGCGGGCGACAGGCGTTCTTCGGCCCGCGGCTCTCTCTACCGCTGCAGAGGTGCCGAGGATCTCTCCAGTACCCTCTTCTATCCGTGGTGCCCTGGCAGATCCTCACTGGCGCAGCGCGATGGAGGAGGAGTACATGGCTCTTCTCGCCAACCACACTTGGGATCTGGTGCCGCGTCCCAAGCGTGGCAATGTCGTCATTGGCAAGTGGATCTTCACTCACAAGCGACACGCTAACGGCTCACTGGAGTGGTACAAGGCCCGGCATTGACTATGATGAGACCTTCAGCCTAGTGGTGAAGCCCGCGACTGTTCGTACAGTCCTGACTCTGGCACTGTCCCATTCTTGGTCAATCCATCAGTTGGATGTCAAGAATGCGTTCCTCCACGGCACCCTGACCGAGACAGTCTACTGCAGTCAGCCCACCGGATTTGTGGACCCTGCTCAGCCGGAGATGGTCTGCCGCTTGAACAAGTCCATGTATGGGCTTAAGCAGGCACCTCAGGCGTGGTGCAGCCGGTTTACTTCCTTCCTGCTCTCTCTAGGGTTTGCTTAGGCCAGATCCAACACTTCGTTGTTCATCTACCGCCAGGGCAGTGATGTGGCATATCTGCTTCTATATGTGGATGACATCGTTCTTACAGCCTCCAGCTCTGCCCTCCTTCATCAGACGATCTCCGCACTTCGGCGGGAGTTTGCCATGAAGGATCTCGGTCAGCTTCACCACTTTCTGGGTCTCACAGTTGAGCAGCGGCCCAACAGTATCTTTCTCCAGCAGCGACACTATATTCTGGACATCTTGGAGCGTGCTGGGATGAATGACTGCAAGCCGTGCTCCACCACTGTTGACACTCAGGCCAAGGTCTCTGCTACTGAGGGTCCTCCAGTTGTTGATCCCACTGCTTTCCGGAATCTGGCCGGTGCACTTCAGTACCTCACCTTCACCTGGCCGAATATCTCTTACGTCGTGCAACAGATCTATCTCCATATGCATGATCCCCGGGAGCCACACCTCGCCGCGCTGAAGCGGACTCTCCCCTACCTGTGTGGCACCCTTGACTTCAGCCTTCTTCTCCGGCGCTCTGCCTCGACAGACCTTACTGTCTACACTGATGCTGACTGGGCTGGCTGTCCGGACACGCGATGCTCCACCTCTGGCTATGCGGTCTTTTTGGGTGACAACCTGATCTCCTGGTCATCCAAGAGGCAGCCCATGGTCTCCCGCTGGAGTGCTGAGGCTGAATACCGCGCCATGGCTAATGGCGTGGCCGAGGCGTCCTGGCTGCGCCAACTCCTCCTCGAGCTCCACCAGCCTCTCCGTCGAAGCACACTCGTCTACTACGACAACGTCAGCGCCGTGTACCTCTCCACCAACCCCGTCCAGCACCAGCGCACGAAGCATGTTGAGATTGATCTCCACTTCGTCCGTGAGTGGGTTGCCGTTGGAGACGTCCGGGTCCTTCACGTACCGACGACGTCGCAGTTCGCCGATATCTTCACCAAGGGACTTCCTTCCTCGGTGTTCATCGATTTTCGGTTTAGTCTCAACATCTGCAGTGGCTAGTGTTGGGACTGCGGGGGGGGGGGGGGGGGTTGGAGCTATACATTTCTTTCATGCCCAGTCTCGAACTCCGCTCCGCCAGTAGTTCAGACTGCGGGGGGGGGGGGGGGGTTGGAGTGTGTGTCATTAGGCCCATTAAGGCCCATGTATCATGTATATATATAACCCTCCCTAGGGTTTTGGCAATAGTGAATCATCTATTCCAATAACCTCAACAAATACCAGCAAGAGACCTGCAAATATAGAGACAAAAAGGTTGTCGACAAGCACATCTGCGTCGGAGATTGGGTACTAAAGGGAAAACCAAATTTTGAAAAGGTCAGAAAATTGCAATCAAAATGGGATGGCCCTTACTTAGTTCTCTACTCCAACAGGATGGGCTCCTACCAACTTGCAGAACTTGAGGGAAATGAGCTACAACATCCTTAGAATGTTGATAGCTTCAAAAGATACTACATCTAAAAATTATCCTGTAAAAAGGCTGAGTTTCTTGCAGACTCAGACCTTCGAGTTTCTTGCAGTTTTTTTCCTTTTTGTCGCGTCAAAGGGCCGTACTCTTTTCCTCACGGAAGGGAACTCCACATCGGAGGCGAGGTTTTTAATGAGGCGGACCCAATGTAAAACTCTAAATTTCAATAAAGAGTTCTTTCCCTTCAAAACTTCTCATGGTTTGAAGCAACTACAGAGTTGCAAACATCGACTAACGCATCTTACGCATGCTAGCCTATAAGTTAGCAAAGTTCAAAACCATCTTAAACTTTGCATACTTATCTAAAGTGCATAACACACCAAAATCGCCAAGGGGCTGCTGACCTAGAGGGGTCTGAAGCTAAAAACACCTTCGGCCCAAAAATGAAAGTGCTTAACGCACTAAAATAGCCAAGAGGCTGCCGACCTAGAGGGGTCCGAAGCCAAAAACACTTTCGGCCCAAAAATGAAAGTGCTTAACGCACTAAAATAGCCAAGGGGCTGTCGACCTAGAGGAGTCCGAAGCCAAAAACACCTTCGGCCTAAAAACGAAAGTGCTTAACGCACTAAATTAAAATAGCCAAGGGGCTGCCGACCTAGAGGGGTCCGAAGCTAAAAAGACCTTCGGCCCAAAAATGAAAGTGTTTAACGCACTTAAATAGCCAAGGGGTTGTCGACCTAGAGGGGTCCGAAGCCAAAAACACCTTCGGCCCAAAAACGAAAGTGCACAATGCACCAAAATATCCAAGGTGCTGTCGACCCAGAAGCGCTGGAAGCCAAAAACACCTTTAGCCCAAAGTCCAAAGCACAAAAGGCGCTAAAAACACAAGGGGCTACTACCCCCGAAGATAGATTAAAAAATAATCTCGTCCAAAAGCACCTAAAGCACATCCTCCGGGTAGCACGTGCAAGGGAGGGGGGGAGACGTTTCCTAAAAAAACTAACTTTGCACATACTCCCCAAACCCAAACAGTCACGATCACCCCTTAGCCTTAACATTGATTAACAGGGATTAGGGAGGGGGGAGACGTTTTCAAACAAGAAAATCCCTATCAACCGGCACTAAGGCAACAAACCACACGAGGCTCAATCTCACATCTCGAAGGATGGGTTCAGAACAAGAAACTTCAAATAAAAAGATCCGTACAACTTCAAGCCCACATCTCGAAGGATGGGTCCAGAACAAAACATTTCTTCGTGCATCAAGTTCACATTTCATATCGACCGCTCCCTGGACCACAACAAAAATTCACCTACACTAGCACCTGGATAGGTGATGCTATACAGTTCCCACGATGATGCAGCATTCAAACCTTCACCATGACAATCCGGCGATGATGTCATGTTCTCCGAAGCACACACATTCGTCACTCCCTGAAACACGGGGGATATTTACAAATTCACGCACAGATGTTCAACACAAAAAACTCCTAAACCAACACCCTAGACTTTTGGACTCTGATCCTCAGTCCTTCCGGTATCAATTCCTTCAGTGACCAACGCACTCGCACCCGCAGCACCCCCTCCATCGGACCCGAGTTCAGCCTCAGGATCTAGAAAAAAGCAATCCAAAATGAACCCTGCCACTCGAGAAGCAACAAGCTTTGCTAACGAGCAACAACACTTACCTCCTCAAGTTACGTAGTAGCAAGAGCACGGACTGCATCCTTCACATAAGCCAACCAGAACCTTCGAAAAAAGGAAGCTTTCACATTCTGTAACTTGGCCACGTCTTCACTAAGCTCCCCATACGACGCATAGATGAAGTCCGCCAAGGCTATCTTCTGGAGGTCGGCGTAGACCGCGCGCTCAAGATGTGCGAGGAGACCTTCGCAAGATAAGGACACGGTGTTGTCACTCGCAACGTCCATGATCTCGCAAAGCCCCTCGAACTCAGACACCAGCCAACCCAGAAGACGAGAAACCCCCTCACCACCTTCGGCAGGCTCTGGCAGAGGAAGAGGCTCAGCCCCAAGCACGGTTAGACCTTTCTTGTATTCAGCATAAACAATGTCAGCATGCTTCAAGATATCCTTGTAAAGGCGCTCCATCTTTGCCATATCAGCACCAAGCTTCGCGTAGGCATCATCCTTTTTCTTCTTCTTGGCCTCCAAGATCTTTACCTTATCCTTGAGAGATGCGAGCTCAGTAGCATCACGTTCAATGGTCTTTCGAAGGTTTTCAGCAACTTTTTCACTTTCCGCCACCATAAGCCCAAACTTTTGGTTCTCCTTCAGCAGAACATTCTCCTCCTTGACCAAAGCATTGTGCTTCGACATGATCTCAACTTCATCTTTAGCTTTCATAAATTTGTCTATCAGATTCAAAGTCTCTGCAGCTTGATTCGTATGACTGGACTCTTCCAAAGAAATCTTCCTTGCAGCAATTTGGCTAGCAGTCGCAATCTTGCGACCCAAAACCTCAACGACGCGGATTGCCTCGGAGGTCCCATAACTTGCAACCAGAGCCTCAAAGCCTACAAGTAGGATCATTCATAAGCTTTGGCACAAGAAGCAAGAGAAAAAATAATAAACAAAAATTCACAAACCTTCATTTGATGGCTCAGCGTTGGAAGTTCCCCCGACTCCAGATCAAATCTTTGAGCTCCAGAATGGTTTGCACCACGGTTGAAACAAAAACTTGTCAAATCAAGCAGTCAAAAGAAAACCAAAAGCAGGAAGTTTCGGAGCTTCACCTGTCTCATCGAAGGTCCTGTCATCAAAACCTTCCTCCTCGCAACTCCTCTTCCGTGAACCTTCGGGAGAAGGTGGTGGGATATCAACGTCCTTCGGCACCGCCCCAGCCTCAGTGGCGGCCCGATCCGACAAAAACTCCCCTTCTTTCACCTCCTTGATGGGACTAACAACCTTCGCAGCTCCCGTGGCATCATCACCAAGGTTGACGATGCTCTTCAACCTCTTCCTCTTATGCGAAACCTCGGGCGCAGCATGCAACCCAACCATCGCTTTTGCCATATCCAACTGGAAGCCGGAACCTGCGCGCATAGTACAATATTCATTATAAAGATCATGGTACGACCACCACAAAGCCCCTTCAGAAATGGTAACAACACCACCCTCAGTCCCCCTAAGCTCCTCCATAATTGAAGGCGTACCGCTATTCTTCGAAGTGACATCCTGCTCCACATCCTCTTCGCCCCACCCGCCTTCTTTGCGGAAACCTTCGTGCTCAAAGGTTTTGAAGAACCCAAGGTCCGGGCACCCAAAGCATCTGAAGAAGTTCAAACCCCCTCCGCCTTAGTCTTCCCCTTGGACTTCTTGGGAACAATCTCGAACCCAACATTGCCAGGTCCACGGCCGCGCTTCACGATGCCAGGAGGCACATGATGCAACTCGTAAGAAACTCTCATCTCTGTGAGGCAGCGATTCACGCGGATGTTTCGACCACAAACCTCAACCAAAGAATCGTACTCCTTGCGATTCCAGGGGCCAACAACATCTGAAGCTTCTCTCTCGAGTTCAGCAACAATCATCTCATCACTTCTTCCTTCGAGCTTTTTCAATCCAAATACAGGGCATGGGATCTCGTAATCCAAGCATGCAAATCTTTCTCGTTTAAATTCACTCGGGATCCATCAAGAGGTAATTGGCCAAACTTTCGCCAACAAAAACTCCTCAACAAGATCCCTCCCGCCACAAGCTCTGCTAGCAGCCTTGAAAGCTCCAACACAAGACTTAAACTCAGGAAGGTGCTTGTTGAAACTAGGCTGGTAGGTATGCTCAAACTCAGCAACCTCCGTAGCAAGCGGGTAAATTTCCTCATCAGTACCTTCGGGACTAGGGAACCCAATTTTGGCATAGAACCAATATTTGGTCCAATTTCCTTCCCACTTGTTCTTCGGAGCCAAGGAAATCTCTATCCTCTCGAGTCAAATTTTCTTGTTGTTTTTGCGGGGCACAAAAGTGCAACAGCCATTCTGAACCTCGCAAGGTTCAGTATCACTATCGACACATACCTTTCGAGGCTGACAATGCAGCTCAAACAATCTGCAGAACGCATCAACGGAAATCTCCCCTCCGAAGGTTATGACCGCCCACAAAAACTTCGACATTTGAACAAAAGCATTGGGCATCAGATGATGTAGCTTCGCATTGAAAGGCTCAAGCAGCTTGGCACAACAGGATCCATCGGAAAACGCAACCCAGCAAGAAAGAAATCCTTGAAAACTACCACCTCGCCTTCCCTTGGCGTGGGTGTCAATTCTCCATTCGAGGGTCTACACACACCCTCCTTGAAATACACCTTTGACACATAAAAATCAATCGTATTCTTGGAAACAAGCAAGGACCCAAAGATCAAAGTCTTTCGCTTCTCTGGCGCCATCAAGTCCGAGACACCAGCTGACACCCCCGATAAGTTATTGTCGAACTACTGTTGTGGCTCCGAAGGTCGTGCAGATCCCTCACCCAGGTCCCCACCAGTACTCCCTATATTAGGCTCTGCACGGACCCCACGCTTGATGTTAGCCATATCTACACAAGGAAAAAAGACAAGTCAAAATTAACTCTCAAGAACGATCACCTTCGATAAGCTTAGCTGTCTGCCTGGTACGAGCCATTGACAAGTGAAGGGGATCAGATTAACTCACACCAAAGAAGAACACATGAAGGTCCCGAAAACAACCCAACTAATGAGAGCCTGACACGTGTCACAAACAAAAAGGAAAGCGAAGGTCCTTCAAAGCAAGAAATTAAAGCGTGAAGCACAACCCCCCCACCTCCGCTTTTATAGGGGGGGATGAAAGCTACAGTTGCGTCAACAGTAAAATTGAGGGAAGCTCAAGAGTCAGCCAATAAAGGAAGGACGCGTGTATCAAAGCCCCGTAGAACAAAAACCTTCGGCTCGGTCAGCTCTCCGATATTGGGGAGACGTTTTACGGAGGCCCGAAAGTGATCTTTCTTCGAGGGTTCGGACCGTCGACGTCGGCCCTCGCCCACGAGGGGCTACTGTTGGGGATCACTACCTCCAAGAGATGGGGAGCCGAAGGCCATAGATCTTTGATGAGTGAAGTGATAACGACGTGGGTGACCGCCGGTCCCTACAGAGTCCTTTCGCAACCTTCCATGAGCTTGCAGGATCGGCACCAGTGCGGGCGAAGCTTTCGGATGGATCCTCTTATGTTGCCCTGGACCTCCGGCGACCTTCGGGAGAAGGCGCTCGTGAGGGTTTCTGCAGAGATGAGTGGCAGGAACGATGGCTGCGACCTTTGGAGCAGAAGGTGAAGCCCAAGACCTGGAGCGAAGATTTCGTAAAGATATAATCACGAAGAAGGTCACGTGAAGATGGAGAGCCCGAAGGACGAAAATGCCTCTGAGAACACAAGAGAAACGTGATCTTGTAATAGTAGGCAATTTGTACACTCCAAGCCCCCGGAAATGCCCAAAAGCCCGGAATATTCCTAGTTGCATGGGGCAGGTAGGGGCATTTCCGGGAAGGTCGCCAGTATAAATACCCCCTCCCGTTTACCTTGTCGGGGGTTGAATCTTTCTAGAATTTTTGTACAATTACGATTGTGCCAGTGTTTCCTGATTCACTACCTTCGATTGTTTCACCCTTTTCTGCTTGGGCATCACAACTTCGATCCCAACAACTCGTACATGTTTGATGTTAATTTGTTAACATGCCACTAGTTTAGCGAAGTACGTATGTACCCATTCAGCGGCTACTATAGGGGCAGGCTCGATGCTAGATGGTTGAGCACAGTCAACATCTTCCCTGTAATAAGCATCAGGCTGGCCATCTGAACCATCAGCAGCAGTGTGCACACTGAGGCCTAGATGAACAAGCCGGGGTTGGTTATAATTAGCATGAACAAATGTGTCCATGTATATGACATCACATCAGCTAGTGATTGTTGGAAATTTGTGATCTCAGGATAACAACCTAGATCTACATGGAAAATAATTTCCACAAATTAGAGATAACATACCAAATAAGTCATGTACCGTGATTGGCAAGTACACCTAACGTTTCCATCTATAAGTCGGCCCCCGTCCCACAGTGCTGTATATAAATATGAGGTAGAGGGGAACCCTCTCTAACCCTAATCAGTTAATCTCGCGATTAGCAAAACACCAATCAATTAGAGCGCTGGAGGGGCTGGAAGCGCGACTTCCTCATCTACTTCGTGGCAGGCACAAGGAGTTGCTGTTCCTCATCTACTTCGTGGCATGCACAAGGAGGAGTTGCTGCTCGTTAAGAACTTCATCAACAGAGAGATCTAAATCTCTCCAATTGTGAAGATTAAGTCTATTTCATCTACATCATTCATCAGCCCTACTACTACAATTTCAGAGGCGTTCATGGATTCAAGAAGCTCTGGTCAGTTTAATCTAATTAATTCCGCATTAAGTAATTAGTGATCATGATTAGACTAAGCTAAGATCCTATTTATGATTAATTAAATCTAACAATCGGTATCAAGAGCCTTCTTAGTTCTATCATGATCCTAATTCAGAGCCATCAAGTTTTAAGCCTCTGTTAATAGCAGATTAGATCTGTTTTATGTTCATAAATGCAATCAGTGAGATGGTTACTTGTTTATGTGGAATTAGTACTCCGCAGATTAGCTTTTACAAGTTCCATGTGCAAATTATTTTTTTTTTGCGCACAACTAAATGATCAGATTAAATGTATATTGGTTTTCACATGTCTTTAGTCCTAGATTGGATCTGTTGTGCCTAATAAGATGCAGATCAAATCTTTATGTTCATGTGTAACGTGTGCATGACATGTGCCATTAGATCTCTACAGATAAGTTTATGAAAGTTCAAGTACTTGTTCATATGCAATTAATTATGCGCAGAAGTCTCATGTGTAAATCAATTTAAATTATGCCTAACTACGTGTAATTAGCATTTACAGTGTGGTTATGGTGCATGTTTAAGAAGGAATTAGCCTTATCCTACTCGGATTAGACCCTGATTAAATGCAAATCTTAATCTGATTGGTGCATGTTTAAGAAGGAATTAGCCTTATCCTACTCGGATTAGACCCTGATTAAATGCAAATCTTAATCTGATTGGACTAAGTACCTGATTTAAGATCTAAACAATTATGTTAATGCCAATTCATGTTTAGGCCGAGGTACATTCATTTAATTTGATGATTAAGTTATGAAGTTAGGGTCTAGGGTTTCGGCTACAATTTTTTTTCTCCCAAATTTAACTCACTGTATAAGTTAAATTCCGCATAATTGAAGCCAAATCCATGAGATTCGCTGCCTCAGTAAGCAATAAGAAGGAGGGGAATGCAAATTTCAGATCGCATCATGAAATCCCTAAATTTTCCTAACCCTAACCCTAAGATTGAAAGAACCCTTACCTGGGTGTGGCCATGAGTATGTTCGCTGCCATGAGAGAGCACCACGGCAGGGCCTCCCCGACAGAGCCGCGCGCGACTTGCGCACGCGGCGCCGGCGGGATGGCCCGCGGTGGCGCCAGTGAAGGCGGCAGGGCACGGCAACTCCGGCCCATGAGGACGCGGAGCTCTGCGCGCATGAGCAGCGCGCGGCGCTCAAGGCCGGGAGGCCTACGCTGCTGGGCCCGCGCACCAGTCGCCGGCCAGGCGCCGGCGCTCAAGGCGCACGCGGGCTCGCACTCACCAGGCGGCGGCCCCGGCATCCCGCGCCTGCAGCGGTCTGCGGGGCCAGAGAGGCGGCCGGCTGGCGGCGGCGGCCAGCACCGCACAGCTCCCGCGCGTGAGGTGGTAGTAGGCCAGCGCACGCCCACGCGACCCGCAGCGCGTGCTAGAGAGCGCCGGCGGCCGGCCAAGCTCCAAGACATGCGGCAGCTCGGGCTGGGAGAAGAAGGAAGAGGGAGTGAGGGGATTAGGGCACCTCTCCGACAGCCTTTTCTCATTTTATATGAAGCAGCGGCAGCCCGTGGCCGTCCGATCAGAGCGGACGGTCTAGATCAACTGGTGTTAGGGTTTGCGGCCAGCTGGGCCGAACTGGGCCGGTAGCGTCCATAATGGGCCGAGCCGGTTTACTGGGCCTGCGTGGGATTGAGCTGAGTTGTGCGTTTTGGGCAGCACAATGGGGAACTTTTGGGCTGGTTTTACGAGCCTTTAGCCCAGTTTAAGTGTTAAAGCCTTTTCCATTACTGTTTCTTATGATTTAAGCTTAATTTAATTGATGTATATGTTTAAGGCTTTAATTATTTTCTGTTGCACCTATAATTACCAGCTTTATGTTTATTTAATGCCCATGAGTATTTATTTCATATTTGAGATATCTATTGTTTATAATTTCGCAAATAAGTTATTGCTTAATTTATCTATGATAGATATTTCTCATTTATGAATAGTGATATTTTCCATAATTCTGATGTTATAAGGTCAATTTAAAAATAATTATGGAAAATCATCATTGATAATGAGTTTATTTTGGGCTATTAATGAGTCTTGTTATTTGAGCACAATTAATTTATAATGTCAGATGTGCTTGTTAAATGAGAAAGAATATATAGATTGATGAGCCTTATATCTATAGATCAATGAGCCTTATCATTTTAGTGCAATTAAATTTATTGATGTTTTATGAACTAATTATATAAAGCAAAGTTTAAGGTTTATGAGCTTTATATTTACAGTGAAATTTAATCTCTTTATGATTTATGTGTTATTTCACTGCTTAAGTTTGAGTTTAAAATTCCAGAATAAGTGTATTTGCCTTAATGTTTTCATTATGATATTGATGAATATTGCATTAGTTCGCATTGTTTAAGCTGAAAAATTATATGTTTTCCACCATGTGCAATTAAGATGCTCTCTAATCAAATGGAACCATCGAGAAATTTGATTAGAGTACACTTGTAATTAATTCTGACCATCGTTGTTTTAATTATGAGTTAATAATAAGTTTCGTTTGTTTTCCCCATCGGTGATGCAAATTGAAACTTATGGCATAATTTTAATCAGACCATCGTAGGGTTAATCTTGTGTCTTTATGTGCATCTTGTTGTATAAGATTATTGAGACTTCAATTTTATGATTTTTCAGTGGATTATAAGGACTTGCTAAGCACCATTGAGCCCTTTTGAGGGCACCAATTTTCCCAAGCGGAATAAAGAGGTGCATGCTGTTCTCAAGGTTCTGGATCTTGATTACGCACTTTATGAGGATAAAACTGTTAATCCTTCTATAAGTACTGAGAATCATAATGAGCAATTAAGGGAGTACAACTCCAAGTTGGAGAAATGGCAAAAAATCCAACGAATTTGCAAAATTAGTTATAAAACATTCGATCTCAGATGTCATAAGGGGAGCATTTCCTTATATGAAGGGTGATAGGGAACTAAGTGTGAAGGAGTTTATGAACTCCATTGAGGAAAGTTCTAAAGTTAATTATTCCAATTTTCTCATAAATAAGCTATCTACCTCACGTTATGATAGGCACAATGGACTAAGTATACACATTAAGAGCATGTACAATATGGCTGCTGAGTTGAAAGCACTTGGCAGGTTCATCTCTGATGATCTGCTGGTGTCATATCTTATGGCTTCTCTACTAGAGAATTATAATAAGCGTGCTCAAAATGTGGATACTCCAGTAAGATATAAGTTATGTGAGTCCCTTCATCAAGTGCAAAGGAAGGATAATAAAGTTGTCTCATAAGCTCTTTTAAGTTAAAGTTTCCCCTAAAGTATGGTAGATTGATTGAGATGCATTCCCAGTAGGTCATTAAGTCTGACCCATAAGATCAGGGGAGTTCAAGGGGAGCAAAGTTTAATGATGATGATGATGAAGAAGATGTTAAATGCTTCGCATTAGTTTTATATATTTAGCCATATTTGTTTTCAGTAATAAGTGATTCTGAACAATTGTTAAGTTTTGAGATAATAAGTATATCATCATTGTTGATTTTGCTATCTTGTCAAGGAATTATTTTATTTATTTCTTGCATATTGTGTAATGCTTCAATAAGTTGTTGATGAGACCTTGTCGAAATTGTGATATTATTAGTTAAATCACATTTCGAAGGGGAGAATTGGAATGTCTCATCAAGTATAAGAGATACTCCAGTTGTAATGTCTCATAAGAATGAGAGATACTCCAGTCATTAGATGTAAGACTATAAAGAGTTATCACCATATTTTATTTGCCCATAAAGATTGATATTCAAAAGGCTGAATTAGAAAATCAGCTCATATAAAGGGTGAATATGATGGAGAACGCTCCAAAAAAAAAACCATTGTGACAGGAGAATTACTCCATAAAGTCAATTGTCTCAAATAAAGTTAAGTGTGACTTTATTCATTATTCTGGCCATCGCTGATTAATGGATACATGTTCACAAAGTTTTGTTGCTCTAGTTCATTTTAGCCATCGCTATTTGACTAGTTCAATGAAGCTCGAGACTTTTGAAGTATGGCTTATATTTATCATTTCTGGCCATCGCTGTTTGGTAAATATTTGATCATAAACTTTGCTGCTCTTGTTCATTTCTAGCCATCGCTGGTGTGAGCTTGATTAGAAAAGGAAATTGATCAATGGTATACTAAAGATAAAGAACTTATGTCATGATGAGCTACCATTTATGGATATCCTAATAAGTCTGAGGGGTACCATTTCTACCACTATAATTGTCTCAACTATTGTGTTTCTAAAGGAATGCAAAGATCAGTTGTTTCAACTGTTGTGTTCTTAAAAGAATGCAGAGATTAGTGGGAGTCAGTGGGAGCTCACAAAGGAGGAAGAGATGATTTGGAGAGATGTGGGCTTAGTTACCCCGCATCGATGATTCAAGTAGCAGAATCTCATAATATTTAACTCATGCCGTTAGTTAAGTAAACCTCCATCTTAAGCTACCATATATTTTGTTGAGGATTCTCATAAGTTGATTAATCCCAACATGAATATGTGATATATAATAACGGTTGATGTTGGCATAAAAGAATGACCTCATTCATTTTGAAGGTCACTATAAAGGAGGCCATAAATTGAGTCTATGAGTTTTAGTATAAATTTGTGATAGAGTCAAATTAGTATCTTGCCATGATCATGATTCCGAAAGAAAATTAAAAATACTGAGCTTATAGCTTACCATGATTAAATGTTCATGGATAATGGTATGTACTGAGATTAAGGTGGAAAAGTTACTATCCTAATACTTAAGTGGATGATGCTCTACTAAGTAAAGTGGCGATTAGAATATGCTACTAATATTGTGAGATTTCCTATCATCATTAAATTAAATTTAAAATAATCTTGGTGAAAGCCTCTTATGTTTTGGGCATCAATGAACACTAAGATTGGACCAAGAAAGTGTTAGGATCATCACTTGAGATGTAAGTTGTCTAAAGTGATACAATAAGAATAAATATTAAGATATGCTGTTCTATTAGCAAATTATGTCTAATACTCTAAGAATAAAGTTGAGATAAAGTTAAGGAAGACGTTCCTTGTGCTTCAATCTTTTGAAGCTTATGCATGAGTCTCTAAGTGATTGACTTTGCATTTGTAAGCCGGAAGTCCTTATGTGTTTAATATTATCCAAAAGAGGTCCATTGGATAATATACAAGACACCATAGCATGCTTGTTTATTATAAATTATTTAGCTAAGAGTTCTGTAAGAGTGCGAGGATGTAAAAGTGCACATTAGATTATGTCCTTCACTTTCGCAGAAAAGAGCAATTTTATTGAGAGCTCTAAGCAAACTTGGCATAATAAAAGCTGAGATTGCATAAGGCATGTTTTAACTTATCAAGCTTCAGAATTATATTCCGGTGTTAAGTTTATGGACAACAAATTGATACTGCTATGATTGCGGTATTCATTCGAGTAACAACATAATTATTGATGATGTCTAGACTACTGATGATTAAATATTATGTTGTGAAAGAAAGGTCCCAGGATCAACTTATTAAAGTTAAAGAAATAAGTTGAGTTTATGCTAGCAAATATTATTCAAGACTTGTCACTCATCCCATTTAATTTTTCGCGAAATTAAGTATGGGATTTGTGAACGGTCTTGGACCTGATTCTGGATACATTATCATTCCCAAATAAGTAATAAGCATTCTATCGAGGTATTGCAGTGAACTGTGGGTAATGGAGTCCCGGTAGTGAATTAAATACTACTGATGACGCATTGGTCCGGTCTTACTGTTGTACTGAGTGTGGACATAAGTTTAAGGCGAACCTAAGTTGTTAACCGTTCGATCAAGTGGGAGAATGTTGGAAATTTGTGATCTCAGGATAACAACCTAGATCTACATGGCAAATAATTTCCACAAATTAGAGATAACATACCAAATAAGTCATGTACCGTGATTGGCAGGTACACCTAACGTTTCCATCTATAAGTCGGCCCCGGTCCCACAGTGCTGTATATAAATATGAGGTAGAGGGGAACCCTCTCTAACCCTAATCAGTTAATCTCGCGATTAGCAAAACACCAATCAATTAGAGCGCTGGAGGGGCTGGAAGCGCGACTTCCTCATCTACTTCGTGGCAGGCACAAGGAGTTGCTGTTCCTCATCTACTTCGTGGCATGCACAAGGAGGAGTTGCTGCTCGTTAAGAACTTCATCAACAGAGAGATCTAAATCTCTCCAATTGTGAAGATTAAGTCTATTTCATCTACATCATTCATCAGCCCTACTACTACAATTTCAGAGGCGTTCATGGATTCAAGAAGCTCTGGTCAGTTTAATCTAATTAATTCCGCATTAAGTAATTAGTGATCATGATTAGACTAAGCTAAGATCCTGTTTATGATTAATTAAATCTAACAGTGATATTATTATCAGTACCAATCAGCTTTGCAATCAGTTATTGACTGATTTATGATCAATTATGTTTCTTATAATTAAACAAAGTCACTCTCAGTTTGTTCATGTCTTGGGTACGAAACCAGGCGAATAAGCTCCTCACTGGTCCTGTTGTGTATTGAAATCAAATAAAGGAACTACTACAAAGGAGTTTTTTGGAATGAAATCAAGTAAGTCATGCAAGGCATATTGCAATATAGGCTATCCAAAGCACCGGAATCACCGAACTACTATCAATTTGCATTGTCTATTTTTCATAATCATGTTTCATCCCATTATTATATGATATTTCCTAATATGAAATTGTTCCAACAATTGCAACTCATGTTTTGGGACATTTGCTTTTGCAATCGTCCTGTGTAGAATACCACTTACAATGGTCTCCATAACAGCACCAGCATAGACCTCCTATGCATGGATGCTTTCGTTCGTAGCATATCCCTGTTGGAATAGCAGGTTTCTTGTCAGCTAATTCATCCAGGCCTCCGCCTATTTACAAAACAGAAATAAAGCATTAATATATAAGCACACACAAAGATCATACAAAAAATGAAGAAACCAACCTCGTAATGTGCTGTATTTTCTAATGCATCATACTTGAAATTGGAAATAAATATATGCAATATTTTGATAATTTTCACTTACATTGTGCATGCGCTGCATAGTAGCTGAGGAGAAGCAATGAAAGCAGTACTAGCGCATCAATTTGCTTTGTGTTCTCCATGTAAAAAGGTATGAATACAATGCTTTGTGATATGGTGAGAGTTTCTGTTCTGGATGCATGATACACACACCCATATATAGACGGGGAACCTACAATCTAGCATTATACATGGTAAGTATTGATCAAAGATTGGCTAGTATACCTCATTCCACAACAAGCAGTGATTAATTTTTTGCTATTTTTATGACATGTTAACAATTATTCCTTCTATTTTAAGAGGTTAAATGGTAAATATTGACCACAGATAGGTTAGTCATGGTTATAAATAGTATCTACTTATAGTTTCCTGCTGTACATGATAAATTTCCAAATGAGTTCCTTCTATTTCCATATAATTACATACTTTTATAGATGATGATAACAATCACTCCAACCAGAGAGCAAGCATCTTTTAATTTTATTTTAAATTGAGGCTAGATATTTAGTTTCACACTTTTTTGCTTGGAACTAAAATCAAAAAATATAACACCAGAATTGAATACAACATCAAAAATATGAAATATCAGAAATTGGGTCATCAGAGCAAAACACGATGGTACCATTGGAATTATTCATATTGGAAACACTGAATAGTAGATGGAATAATACGATTGACATCTCATGCAAGTCAAACATCTCGTAGGACAAATTCAATTTAGTTACATATCTCACAAGAGAAACAAAATAACACACACATAAGTCATTTTTTTTAACGAACAACACTCTATGAGTGCATTTCTATTGATATAGCGGGGGAAATATTACAATGTTATGTCCCTGGGAGGCCATAACTAAGAAAAAAGCAAAAAGACATGAGAACACCACCGGCGGGTTGAATTGGGGTATCAACACGAGCCGAACTCAACACAACTCAAACAACTCAGGCTGATCGGATTGGGACATCGATGCAAGCCACACAACTTTTCTCCACGAGACAACTCTGCCCGGTTGAATTGGGACATCGACACGGACGAGACCACTCTACTGGGCAATGGAGGCAGAACGAAGCCTAGCCACTGCGGCTAACAACCTTCTCCATCTCATGAAGTCACCGTCGGGTACGGCCCAGCGCCGATAGGGAAACGAGAGAAACAGACCGCACCTCACCGAGAAGGCCAATAGTGCTGCTGCAACACCATACACCATCCGACATGGTGAATCCACCAGATCCGGACCACACACAAGCTACCTCGCAGTCATCACCGTGATAACATAACACGCGGGGGCTCGCGACATCCACCATTGGACTCCACCACGCTCGTCGCCTCATTGAAGACATCGGGGGCCTCACCACACCCGCCTTAGTACTACAAGTCGCAAATCCGTTTACTAAGTCGCCGTCAGGAAGATGAACAGTGTTGCCCTGTTTCCAAGAACCCCATCAAAACAGCTGAGTTGCTCCCATCGGACGACAGCATCTCGTTGCACCACCCACGCACATAGCCTCCGCCACCATGCCAATAAGCCAAGTTGTCGTCTGTCCGTCTTCCAAAGATCTACCACACCGGAGTCGTCGAGCGAAGCTGAGCAACCCGCTGCAAACCTAGTCATCCCACGATGTCGTTGTTGCAAGTGCCGTCCTCCGACATAGTCCCACACCGCACTAGTAGTTGCCAAGCAACATCAGCTGTCGCGATCATTGCAAGCAGCCAAAGCTGACACCCATGCGATGGCCCCTGGCTGCCAGCAAAACTTTGGTCGCCACCACGTGGGCCCGGCAACCCCTTCGAGCCTACCATCTGCACCGACTACCTTGCCGTGCCACTAGCAGAAGCCACCCATGACCAACGGTGACACCAGCAATGCCAGAGGTCGAGATGGGTCTCTACAAACGATGCCTCCAAGAAGGTGACAACGCCATAGGCGCCGCCGTTGCTCATCCATAAGTGGATAGGGTTTTCACCCAGACAACCCCTTGCAATAGGGATGGGGCTCCAAGATCACGCCTCAACAGGCAGAATGACGCCCTAGGGCGCTGTCGCCCATCGCAACCAGTAGGAACGCCAGCAAGGCTTTTGCCCGCAGAATCCCATTCCTAGCTGCAAGCATTCAGCCCGGCATTCCAGGACCGCAGCCACGGAAGCCCTCCCGGGTGCAGCACCACCGCCGTGCCTTCTCGATCCATGGCCAGTTCACTCCTTCACGCAGCCTCCATTCAGCCGCACTTTCCCCCGCGTGCGGCCGCGACGCCAAGGCCGCTGACCCGTTGTCGCTCCTCAGCCTCACAGCCGCTCCGCCGTTGCTCGAATCCGGCCGCAGGAGGGCCGGATGCAAGTCTCAGCCAGCCCCGCACACCACACCTCCTCCCGCGCATGGCCCCACGCCGCCTGCGCGCGGCCTCCACCAAGCCCGCGCTGTCGCCGGTCGCCTCGCGTGCCCTAGCCGGTCGCAGGTGCCGTGCCGGATCTAGCGCGGGCTCCGCCGCCACTGGCCGCCACCCGCGCTGGCGAGCGCCCCGCCCCGCCATGCAGGTCCCCTGCTCGCCTTCTCCGCTGTAACAACCCACCTTTTGATAAGAGTTCCCTATATTTTAAGGATAAGAAAAGGAGAGGAAAAGAGTAAAGGAAGGTCGAACTTGGCCAGCATAAAAGGTTAGTGCACAATATGCACTTTGCAATGGTACTGAATTTTTTAGAAGTTTAAAAGATGCCTTGATGATGTCTGGAAGCTCCAAGATTTCAAGGAAACAAGAATTCAGCAAGGACTTGAGACTTTGCGAGTCTGAAAGACAGAGAAAATGACCAACTTTAGGCAAGAATAAAATGGTACACTATGTGGTAACCTTGGATAACAAGTACTCAAATGGGAACCTGGTTGTTCAAGCTACAGAGAGGTACCATTTGTTTTCATGAAAACAGGTGGCAAAGTGTTTAAATTCGAATTCAAAGACAGGCAGTTTGAATCAAATCTTTGAAAGGCTGAAAGCAGCCTGAATTCAGCATGTTCAGGTCAATTTTAAGCCAATTTAGAGGCAGAATTTGAAGGTGTGCCTGAAACAAAATTTGGAGAGAAATATCAAAACTACAACTTTTCTTTTGGGATATTTTGATGTATAGTAGTGAATTTTGGAGATAAAAGAGCTGCAAGTTTCAGAATCAGAAATCTTTAGTTTTGACTCAGTATAAACAACAATGTTCAGAGCGGTTTTTGAACAAGTTAGAGCTCGAATCAAGGGAAGTGCACAACATCAAGACGGTAGCTAGATGAGCCCTCTAAAACTTTTATTTTGGACTATTTTAATGTTTAGTAATAGAATTTGGAGATATTTGTGCCCAAAGATGGCAGGTTTAGGCTGAAGCATTAAATTCAGAATAAACCCAACAATTTCAGCAATGTTTGGACCTATTTTTGAGCATGTTCGAAGCAGAATTAAGAAAAATGCTCAACATGAACGTTGTAGAGTAATGTTTCATCTATAATCGTTCCTTTGGCCGATTTCCATATTCACATGTAAAATTTGGATAAAACCAATGATCAATTTCGGGGTCAGAACTGAAACAGAAAAGGAGGGCAGATTCAGAGATGAACAGTGAAGTATCGATCTTATCTCCTTCCCCAAACCGCCAGTTGATTTCCCGGCCAATTTCAAAGTCCCCCACGCGTCGAATCCTCAGCTTGAACACGTCCAGGCAAGCAAGCATGAGATGGCAGTTTCCTGTCCTGTATCAGATCATCTCCCCTCTCGCGTCAGTTCTCCTTTTCCTACCCGAGCTCTCATCCATGGCCAAATTCGTCGTCATCCCATCACCCCAATCCAATTCCTCTGAGCCACACCATCATCAGCCACCCAGCAACCCATTTGAGCCCTTCCCGAATTAAATCCACCACCGGAGCTCCGAGTTCGCGGTTGTCTCCTTCCTCGGGCCGCCGCCGAGCAGGAAGGTCGGGCTGCTGGTAAGCAGGATTTTCCCGTGCTTGGATGCTGTTTTGGGTGATTCGGAAGGGAGAGTAGAAGGTGTATATGGTGTAGGGGCTCTCGGGCAGGAGGTTCTGTACCTGAGGTGGCCGAAACGCGCGCCGCCGCTATGGCTGAGCCACGGCCATGGGGCGGCGGGCGCCACCGTGGGGGCGGTCCTCTGGTTGTCCTGGAACCAGCGTGAGGGTTGTGCCGAGTTCAGGTAAAGGTAGTGGCGCTTCCTGACCGGCTCGTGGTGGTCGAGGAGCAATGGGGTGGTTGGCCGCCGTGCGCCGTACCTCGGCATGTCGCCGGCCATGGCGTTCACCGCTGTCGTCGTGGAAAGGTGGGGGCTCGCAGGTCTGGGAGATGCGGAGTAGGCTGGGGATGCTCGGAGGACAGGCGCTGGCCACAGGCGAGTCATCGCCGGTGAAGCCAGGGGCGCCGCCGCCCCTGTTCCTCCTCGGTTAGGCCGTGGCCATGGTTAGGAGCAGAGAGAAGGAGAAGAAGCTGGACCCACCTGTCAAAGAGAGAAAGAGAGAAGAAAGGGCTGGGCCCAGCAGCCAGCGTGAGAGGGAGAGTGGGGTGGAAGTGAGAGTTGTTAGGAAGTTTAGGGGGGTTTTGTGCAAACAAATTAGTTTAGATTTATTTTAAATGCTGCACTTTGTTTTAATTATTATAAATTGTAGAAATGTCCAAAATTAGTGAGACCAATTTTATTAGAGTTGTGTAATTTTCTTTTGTGCATTAAAAATATAAAAGCCTTGGGTTAATATTAAGGATTTTTATTTATTTATTTTCCTTATTCATTAAGGGATTTAAATAAATACTTAAGTGTTTATTTCATATAATACTAAAATTTGAATAATTCTTAACTAATTATTAGAAATAAATAGGAATAATAATAAATAGGAAGTTAGGAATTTCTTAGTGTAGAATAATTTAAGATAACCATAAATAATTGTTTAAAATTGGTTATAGGGTTTAAACAAATAGGATAAAATGTGTAAGGTTTTTAGAAGGGTAGTTAGGTGTTGGATTGTAGCTTTATCGAGAAGGAAAGTTGTGGTCCATTTTCTAAAATGTTTTGTATACACTAACTTTGCATATCATATGCTTAGAATCTGAAGTCGACGTCATCTAAATCAAGCTCGTGGAACCATTGTCCGAGGATTCAGAGAAGCAGAAAGGAAGTTGATCAAGAGAAAGCTCGTACAAGAACTTCAAGTTGAAGCTTCATCTTCTAAATCGGAGCAAGGCAAGCACTGGAGAATCTACGCCTACTAATTTTAACTTATGTTGTTATTTATTTACTGCATCTGAATGTCTAGGTCTAGGAGTTGCGTGATCAACCCATTTGATGCATGTATAACTTCCTTGACTTAAGAACATCTATGCCACCTTTTCAACTAGTTTAGATTAAACCAAGTGTCTAAAAGTGTACTACTTTAAAAGCAATAATAGTCAAAATACTAGCATAAGGTTCATTCCATTCAATCAAGAAAATATAGGACAGGTATGGTGGGCGTTGAGGGCAGAATAGAAGAGGAGTTCTGATTTTGTCCTCACTTCCAAAGAAAGAAATATGGATCTATGGCATGTTTAATCTTGATCAAGTATTGAACGTACTAATTCGCATATAGACTGAATGGGACCGGTAAGCCGATGTAACTTGGTTGACCTAGATTCTTGAACCGAGTATTACCCCACTCAAAGTGGGAAGTTGGCGGGGTCGTAGCCTGAAACCCGTGTTGAGATCAGGCCTGACGAGGGGGTCCTTCACGGGGGTGCGAACCCGGGTCTGGGTAAGCTCGGTTTAGGGTCTAGTTCTTCTTCCTCACCAAAGGTTGCCACGTATGGTCCACCACGGGAACACATACGTAACGTGTGATTAGGGATCCCCTGCAGGGTGTATAATCCATTCGAATCGCCGCACTTCTCGGTTATGAATACCGCTTGATCTCGCTTAAACATCGTAAAGTAAGTACGATGCAACCTTGATAAAAGTTATGGTTTGCTGAACCTAGAAGTATCTTGATGAATGTGACAACTAAAGTTTATCTTTCGGTTTAATTAGTAATTGGATCTGTTTGAATAAAACTTAGTATCTAGTACGTCCAAATGTTTCCACCAAACAAACCAGTCCACTCAACAAGCCTTGTAGATCGTTGAAACCTATATATTTATACTAGTTAGTCGGGTCAATCTTGCTGAGTACCTTTGTACTCACTGGTTAGCGGACTTCCGGCGGCTCCCTTTAGCGATGGCGAGGAGGAGAGGGGGGGGGGGGGGGGTTAGCGGCGGCTAGGGTTTGGGTTGCCGCCCGAGTTGCCCGAGCGGGGGCTAGGAATCGTTCTCATAAGTCAAATTTGAAATTTTGACATTTTACAAATAACATAGTGACCTAAATGTTTTCACCAAGTTATTTACTATTATATAGTCCTCAATCACAACAAGTCAATCATGCACAGGCATCCACAGAAACCACCTACATATATATTGCTTCCTACTAAGAATGGAAGGAAAAACTAGTAATGGCTCCCTTGGAAAGTTTAGGGAAAACTAACACAGGAATAGCATGCATCCTTGAGCTCATTCCACATGAATGTCGGACATAATGTTTTCGAGCTCATCACTGCACATCACTTTGCAGTATTACAATAATATCTATCAACTATCATGTAGCTATAGCACGTTAAGTACATTTTTATTACAATACAACAGTTCTTCACATGTATCTAAAACGTTCCATTTTCCAGAGCAATACCCCACCGTGCATGCATGTAAGAAATCCATCCATTATGACCTTAAAATTCACATGTAGTGCATCATATTTACACCCCGACCGGCTCGGTGATGCGGTCGGAGAGATTTGGCAATGTTCACATTGCAATACGCTGCACCACCGACGAGCGCCCCGGCCACCCATGCTAGGATGGCGTATGCCAAGGACCACATGAGCGTGGATGCGGTAGGCCACGCCATGGAAGATGACGTGACCACGCCAAGGGCCGCACATGCAGTGCCCGTGGTGAAGCACGCAAGCAGCTGGATGCACGAAGATGGACACAAAGCAAGTGAAATTAGCAATTAATCATTGTTTCCTGTCAAGTATTTCAAAATTTCAGACAGGATAAATATAACTTATTTTGTGCCTGTTGTGTTTGTCTGAGACGTCATATTCACGGCTAGAGCTAGTAGTATATATGTACCCAATCGACGGTTACTAGTGGCAGGCTCAATGCTAGGTGGTTGAGCACAGTCGTTGTCGACCCTGTAAACATCAGGCTGGCCATCTGAACCATCAGCAGCAGCGTGCACACTGAAGTCTGGATGAACAAAGCCAGTGCTGAGTACCTGCATGAAAGTATGAAACATGTATGTCATCACACAAGCTAGTGAAATTATATATCTGTGCTGATCAACTTTGCTGTAGTAGAAGAAATAACATAAAGAAAATATTAAGTCAAGAGGATTTTGAAATGAACATATTGAAGTACCAAAATGCAGTGAATCGAACAAGTTGCGAGGCGCCACTGAGACAATATATCAGTAGCGGGACAGTGGCAGAAACGATGCAACAGATCCTCAAGAAGAGGATCATCGCATCAGTCCTAGTCGCCATGGTATCCTCATCACACTGTTTGCATTAATAAAAGTAAGGGGCTATGTCAGAGAGCACATAAATGAAGGCCAGGGAACAAAATTTTGGAAACCTTTTTTTTACAAATATAACTAACTGATCATCCAACAAAGATCAATGCTCCAGTAAAATAAGCAGACCAAAAGGCATCCTAGTTACTAAACTTTCATCTAAAAACAGAAGGGGGCAAATACAATTGGTAATTAATCACTAATCACCTCTTGCTCGATCGACCTGAATGACAGCAGAGCTCTGAAAATCAACCAAGAGAGGAAACAAGAATACAACTTGTAGTGTACTATGGCCCAGGCAAAGACTTTAATTAGTACCGTACCTTACATGAGGATATCGTAGACATACAGCTAAACACATATAAGAGGCTACACCAATCAATCGCTACATCACTTCATAAGAAAAGATGATCCGTACCTATCAACTAATTTTTATTTAGTCGTCCTGACGCATCACATACTAGTGAAATGCAGTACAAATATCTCTTTTGCCTTCTCAATCCACATAAACCGAAACGGTTCTACGTACTTGATTTAATTTCTTCTCCAACCGTTCAAGAAAACATAAAAGATATTGTGAAAAGAGCAGTATATCATGAGAAAGGATCAAGCAATTTATCACATATTGTGAGAAGCCCTAGAAGAAGTTGTTTAATCACCAACCTATTCCATCTCATACAGCTGTTACTAATCCATCAAATGTGGAAGCAGCAGCAGCATGAAGTATGTCTTGCATGTAATGAGTATAGACAATTTAAAACTTTATACCATCCACAATTAAAGAAATTGGGAATTGTCCAATTTAATAAGGTTTGATTAATTTTAGATTTGATTTTGTGACAAAAAGCATCTATCTATATATTATATTATTAAAGGAGTGTTAAAAGAAGCCACCACATTCATTGAGAGGGTCTAGAAATTCCCACGTTAATCTAAAAAGGAGAAGGATTTGCACTGTTGAATTTTATGAAGATCTAATGGCCTACATTAATCTAAAGAGTCCATATCAAATATATAGAGAAGATATAAGTTGCTAGAAAAGAAAATTAATATATGGAAAAGAAAACCAATACATGCTATTTCCTTAATTACTCTCATCTCATCTTCTATTTCCAAAAAACAACCACACAACGAGACGTACCAAAATAAAGTGATCAGCACCTGATTTTATTTTTCCTTTTCGTTTCAAGAAAACAATGGGGTGGCAAACGCCCCACCTTTAATTGATATTTTTGGCTGAATTGAACATGTGTCAAAATAATAAGAAGTTTATGCAGGTTAAAATTGTAAAAACCATCATTGGAGGTGAGAGATGTTAAGGCTAACTGATTTCGTGCACCAGGATCTGACACCAGTCCAAAGTTACGTTTCTTAAAATGCGCAACCCTCACATAATTTAAACGAACTACGTTCCAATACAAATCCAAAGTCACGTTTCTTAGAATGTGCAGCCCTCATATAACTTAAACAAATATAAATCTACTTGATAACATATTAGCTTAAAAAAAGAAATTAAAAGGGGTAAATATATATGTATGTGTTAATCAAGCCAACTATGGAGCATCCTAGATTGTTTAGTGAACCATGGCCTCCTTTCGCCTAGAATGTCTTCAGTCTATTTACCTGATTCTTTGCTGCGAAAGAGTTTTTGGTGAGATTTGCTGGATGAGCAAAATTTGAATAAGGCAGGTGGAGAGTGACATGTCACAAATCCGAGATGTTGAGATGCAGGACAACAAGAGCACAACCAACAAGAGGGAGGAAAAGGTTGTGGCTTTTTATGAAGATCTAACGGTCTAGGTTAACCTAGAGAGTCCACATCTTAGAAAAGAAGTAAGAAACTGCCATGTTAATTAGAAAAAGATATAATAGTCTAGGCTTAACCTAAAGAGTCCATATTCCATAAAAGAAGTAAAAAATTACCATGCTAATAGGAAAACAATACAAATAAATAGTATTAGAATGTATATGATATAACGGTTCACATTGACCCAATAAATTCATGATAAAGAGGATTAGTAAATATATAAAGAAAAAAACATAGGACTCGATCACAACAGAGAATAGAGGCCAACTTGCATGCAGCTGCAAAGCAAGCTAGCACCAGCACGCCACATGTACATGTACATGTACATGTACACGTACCTACCTACCACCTCAGTACCTCACGAACAACAACGACTGATTCATTGTTAAAAGCTGTTGTAGCGATATTACTCCACATCATTGTAGTAATCACAAGGTGGTAGTTTAGGGGCAATTGTTAATAACAACCAATTAAATTCCTTCATTCGCTAATTAGAGTAGGCGGTAATTAATCTACACAAGCACATTCTCTTTTGTACACCATACCCGCAGTTACTGTAGCTTCATTTTCCCCCCCTAATCTTACGCCAAACGTGACTCTATGATCTGAACTCCAAATAGGTCATGTGAATAGTCAAACAGAATGCATTCAAGGAGCTTTATGTATCCATGGGCTAATTAACAGATAAAAAATCAACTTTGCCTCTCTTATAAAGTGCCCACTCAACCTTCTAATAATTTTTTGCATTTAATACCATGGTGTTAAAACGAGTGGCCACGGTCGTCAAAAGTGACTAGAGATTAAAATATTAATCTACAAAAGGAAAAATACACACCGTTTTGATTTTATTATGATCTAATAGTCTACAGTGACTTAAAGAGTTCATTGATAAATTCAGAAATTAAGTTAATAAAATTAAGTTGAGTAAAGAGCTCATGTCAAGAAAGATTAATTAATACACAAAAAAATTAAAGTTTTTTTTGAAGAATAAGGACATAGGGAGTAGCCCTAAGAGCTCATGACTAATGAGGTTAATTTTTTCCATTTAATACCGTAGTGTTAAAACAAGTTGCCACTTTCGTCAAAAGTGAATAGAGATTAAAATATTAATCTAGAGAATTAAAATACATATCGTTTGATTTTATTATGATCTAATAGTCTACATTAACTTAAAGAGTTCACCGATAAATTCTGAAATTAAATTAATAAAATTAGTAGTTGACTAAAGAGCTCATGTCAAAGAAGATTAACACACACAAAAATTTAAAGTTTTTTAGAAGAATAAGGACATAGGAAGTTGTCCTAAGAGCTCATGATGACTGAGGTTAATAAATAGCTAAATTAAGAATTAAGAAAATAAAGAAATTAGTAATTTATTTGTATACAAATTGGGAAGAAATATAGTTGAATATAGAGTCTATGACAAATACAATTGATAAATAACTAATTTTTTATTTAAAATATTAGATTGGTATTTGATTTCAAAAAATATTGGATGGCAAATATACTTATTTATAGATCTTATGCAATTAAATTCATCAATAGCTGAATTTTGAAATATGACTTGAAGCTACCATGCTAATCGAGAAAGAAATGACTTACATAATTGATTTTGTAGGATGCTCTAATTATCTAAATTAATCCCAAGGATTCATCTTGTGTACAACCAATAAATCGCTAAATTCAAAATTACAATAAAAGGAAAGATAGTAGTATTCAAAATAAATTAGGAAGTAAATAGTTAAAATAAAAATTTCATATCAAATACATGTATTAAATAACTATGTTGGAAAGAAAAATAGTGAAAAATTGTATTTCCAAGCAAATTACTTAGATCAAAAACCCATGTAGAATGTAATTAGTCAATAGATAAATAAAAGAATCTCAATACCCAGATCTATCTACTTAGTACATAAATTTCAACATAAAAATATTAAGCCACTATGTTAATGTTGAGGGACAAGAAACTAGCACAACAATGGTAAACCTAAGCATTTTAGGCTGTGCTCGAGCCCATTGGATCTTGCCCGGCCCACACCTTTGTAGCTTCAGGATTGGTCAGAGGAAACCAGGCCCGAGAAGTTCAGCCTCATGAGAGCATGGCCCGACACTATAATTTAATCATTTTAAACCAAAAATAGTAGAAAGCCCGAGCCTGGTCCGAAATTTGCCCATAGGACATGACTAGGTGTGAAGTTTAGATCAAAAACTAGTGGGGTATTTTTTCGGTTCGACTTGAAAAATGCTCAGATCTAATCAGTGAAAATAGGGGGGAAATCTATATTGTTTGTAAGCATAGATGTAAGTTATTAACCAATTGATGTATTAGAAGAATATATAAAATAGAAAATAAGAAAAAAGATCAGGTTTGTTGCAGTCGTATATGGATTACTGTGACTCAGATTCTGTATGGAAATTAAAATTCATGATGAATAGGATAGAAGGGACTCTTCATTGGTATGGAAACAAAATGAAAAAATGATATGCATCTTGGATCACACGGTTATATGAGAAGGAGCTTGCATCAAGGAAGGTTTCAACTTCTATGATGTTTTCGCCCACATCATTGGCCATCGCAGGAAGAGGCACCATGGATGCCTCCTCTAGCCATGGCAAATGCATCCCTCAACAAGATTTATCTTTTAACATCACATCACCTACGCAAAAGTTGAAGATGCAACGCTGCTATGGCTTACAAGGCATGGCTACAAGGTCAATGAATAATGCATCTGCCAAAATAAGATTGAACAGAGAAGTCACATATAACTAGCCTAGCTAGACATAATAATTTGGTTGAGTGGGTCTGGACTACATTCACCGGATGACTACGTAGAACCACTAACACACCTATATCTTCTAACCTTAAGGATAGTTTATCATCATACCAAAAGCTCTCTAACATGAATTCACATTACCAAACCAAAAATACAATACTTTCAATGAAGACAAAGATATATTTCTATATAAGGTATTATTTTTACTAAGAGTTCATCATCCACCACAAATATGATGAAAAATGTGGCTATAAGGTATTATTTTTACTAAGAGTTCATCATCCACCACAAATATGATGGATAATGTGGCACCTTGGTTTGTGCTATTTGAACAAATGAATGACAATGAAACAAAAAAAATATTTGGACAAATATATTTTGAAGTAAAAAAGAGCCTAAATGTTAAAATAAAAAAGAACTAGCTATCCGCACTATTTGTGCGGGCCACCTTGCTAGTTTTTAATAAACTTGCAGATAGAGGAGCCAAGAGGGCAAGAGCCCGATATTTTATTGTGCAGCTGATTGTTGCCCTTGGGGTGCTCATCGAGCTTTGTATTATGTGTTCATGATGTTGTTGCTTGCCAGGTAGTGACCACGGAGCATGGCGGGATAGCCTGATGTAGGAGTGCTGCTTATACATGATATACTACAGTGAAAACTTGGATGCATTAAATTATTTTATTTTGCAGATCTAACAATCTAGCAGAACTGGACGATTCTTAACTTGTTCATACATAGGACATTCGAACAGGGCCACGTCTTAACTAGTTACTGAACTTATATCTAAAAAGAGAAGGGAGGCAAATATCCATTACTAAATAATCAGTGATCACCTCTTGCTCGACTTAATGAGCATGTATCAGTCTAGTCTCTCCAGTTGTAAAATGATGCCGGAGCGCTGTGCCAACCAATCAAGAGAGGAAACAAGAATACGTGTAGTGTAGGTCACTATGGCCCAGGCAGAGACTTAGTATACTTTATATTACAGGAGGATATGGTAGAGACATGCAATAACACGGCAACCATCAAGACATAGAGCTAAACACAAAAGCGGCTAGCTACACTAGCTAATCAATTGCTACATGACTTCATAACAAAAGATGATATATGGATCAATTAATTTTTAGTGTTCCTAGCACATCAGACTACTAGGCAAAAGGCAGTACTACAAATATCTCTTATGGGCTATGGCTTCACAATAATCCTCATAAACCTAAACTGTTGATTCTACATGCACGAGTTCTTCTCCAGCCGTCCAAAGAAAAAGTAGTCACAGATAAATCACGAGAGAGAGAGAGAGAGAGAGAGAGAGAGAGAGAGAGAGAGAGAGAGAGTTGTTGGATAATTTACCTAAACAATTGGGAGTAAACGATCAATAGATCGAACAAAGAAAGAAGTCCGCGAGCTCAAAGAATGTTGGATTTAGGTGCCTACTAGCAGGAACTTGAAATTGAGGGAGCTTGACCTTTGGCTGTGCGTTGCGCACCTGTTTGATAAGATGGAAGAGGAGAGGGAAGCAGGGGTAGTATTTATAGTGGGGGGTCATAAGGCGAGCCATAAGCTGCGCCTGCTCGAGTAGTAGGTAGATTCACATTATAAGATCATGTGCTCTGTCCTCCACACCATGCTTATTTTTCTCGTTAACCATCTTTCACCCTGCATTTTAGGATTCACAAAGTTTTTTTTACTAAAAGGATGATGAAAGGGTAATTCGTCAATCTTGAGTTTTGCTAAAACCCAAGGTACTATATATTGTCCTAAAAAAAAGGTACTATATATATGTCTTCATAAATATCGCAGGGCGATTCTTTGTGCTCTTTACACGGGTCAGCCTTTACCCTTCACTGCTGATGTTTTTAAAGTTCTGAAATTTTCTGGTTCAGAACACAAAACTCTGAATTAGTAGTACTAAAACTTTCAAATGTAAGTATGTGGAACATACATATTCATTCAAATGAATTGATTTACGATCAGTCTGTTTTCTTGTAATTAAAAAAAAAGCCATCACTATCAGTTAATTTGTTCATGTCTTCTGCATGTAACCAGGCGAACGAATAAGCCCCGTCATGGTCCGATAGTGGATTCAAATCAAATAAAGGAACAATGCCAAAGGATTTTACTTGAAGAGAATCAAAGAAGTGACACAAAGCATTGGAATATAGGTTATGTAAAAGCACCTGAATCACGGAACTACTATCAATTTGCGCTGTCCATTTTTCATCATCAAGTTTCCACTCATTATTATATAGTACTGCCTGATATTACACTTTAATTTTATTGTAACTTATGCTTCGGGGCATGCTGCTTTGCACTCATCCTGTGTAGAGTATAACAATAACCGTGACCACCAAAACAGCACCAACACAGACCTCCTACACATGCATGCAATTGTTCGTAGCATAATATTCCTGCTGAAATGTCAGCTTTCTCGTTAGCTAGTTCATCCATGCCTTTGCCTGTTTGTAAAACATAAAGAATAAGGCATTAGTATATATAGACATTACATGCATACATATGGCTGCAGCGTAAATGTAAAAGATGAAATTGCTCATACTATAAGAAGTTTAGAAAGAAACATAAAACAATATTTTGGTAGATTTCACTTACACTGCCCATGTACTGCAAAGTATCGAAGAAGGAGCAAGGAAAGCAATACTAGTGCATCTAGGTGCTTTATGTTCTCCATGTAACGGGAGGCTATTGATGCAAAGCTGTGACACTTGGCCCATTTGTTTCGGCCCAGTAGTGGCCCATGAGAGTGGTGTGCGCGAGTTTAGTACCACATTGCTAGTTGAGTAAGGGTGGTATCAATTTATAAGTCTTTGTCCCTCAGCCATAGCACCTTTGGGTTAACCCTTTTATACGAAGCGAGGACAAAAGTGCAAGCAGGGTGCTATGTATACGTGTGCCCACCCCTCGGAAGGGCTAGGTGGTATGGCTTTGGAGGACAGACAGCCGACCCTCGCGGTTGCGGCCGCCGGGTTTGGGGGGGGGGGGTGACACCCTCCCCAAGAGAGGGCGGTTCTGGACATTTGTGCGCGAGTTTAGTACCACATTGCTAGTAAGGGTGGTGTCAACTTATTTGTGATCTTGGAGTACTTGATGATGTATGCAAGGTCCACGCACACGGGCGCGTGCCCACACACACCCCTAGTCATATTACACAACTAGTAGAGAATTATTTCGTACTACTTTTTTGACAATTTTTTAAAATGAATTCCTTCTATTTCAAGACTAGTCATGATCACAGATAGGCTAGTCATGTACGTAATCCACCCAAAACTAGTAGTTATTAATATTCCCCTATGTTGTGACAAGATGCAAATGAATTTCTTCTATATATTCTCATATTGACTCAGATATTTATACTCATGATGCGAGCAGTTGCACTCCAAGTACAAAAGGTAGCTAGCATATGTCAATTTCATTTAAATGTTGGCTAGAAAAGGTAACCAATGTCAACATCATCCAACTTTAGGGGCAACACACAACTTTATGTTGAATGGTAAAAAAAAAACATGATGTGCATTTTAATTACTTACTTCAGCACCTCATTTTGTGATTCTTCCTCACAATTTAAGGAATTTTATTTGTAGCAGTGTGGGTACCTTTGATTCCTCTCGTCCCTCCCACAAAACACAAGAATTTTTAGCAGTGAGCAACATGTTGATATAGAAGAATATCGACATGATTTATTTCTTTTTGTGTGTGTGTGTGCGCGATTCGCCAAATGTGTTGATGTCAACCTTTCTGGTTCCATTTGCCAATCTCCATAATAACTATTTTCCAGCTGAAATGACTCTGGCTGAGTTTGGATCATGAAAATCTTCAATTAGCTAGACTAGAGTTTACCTTTGCCAGTTTCACACCCAGGAGGTCATGTATAACCACATATCACCGACGTAAAACAATGCCCTTTTGACACCTGATTCGGTCCAGCCTCAGTCAAACCTGCACGACCAAACTGAGGCAAGTCAAACACTCAAACTATACATGAATCTCCAGTCTATATTATCGAGGATTATGTAGTGTTTGGTAAAGAAGTTATGCATATATCGTTACGATAACATGATTGCCATAATATTCAATACAATGGCTGGTACAGCTTTAATTACAAGCACGTGGAAGAATGTCTGAGTCAATAAAGTAAAACTTTATGTCCAGTCACAAAGAGCGAGCGAGGTAGCCGTAGCATCCCCATCTTTTCACTGTATGAAACAAATTTATGTCAAAAGTCAAACATGAAAGATCCTCTATTTCTATATATATATATATATATATATATATATATATAATGTACTGAATATACATGGAGATAATCTTCTGGCTGTTCGTCTTCCCTCTCAGTCTTCTCCCTGCAGTGCAAGCGGCCCGTTCGAGCTGGCCAACGGGGGCGGCGGCGCGGCCCTTCCTGGCGCAAGTCACTGCTGGCCTCCAGAGTGACCGAGTGAGACCGGCCGGGGACTCGCTTAGGCGGCTGCAACGCCATGGAGGTCGTCGAGGCCATGCCGCAACCGCAAGCGCCGTGGGCTAGGACGGCCACCGCCGGCGGCCTCGGCCTTCGCATCGTGTGTGCCCTTGCCACGCTTGCCACCACGGCCTCCACCGGCGGTTTCTCCTCGCACCCTGCTCTCTGGTTTGTTTCCTGCTCCCCTTCTCGTCCTTGGAGCTGCCTTCCTTTCCCATCATGCCTGGAACTGTCACTGCTCATCACTAACAAGTAAGAATCACTATCTATAAATTCTTCTTTATTTGAACGAGCAGTTTCCTCGCTGCAGCATCTACGTTGCAATGCGTGTGGACGATGCCGCTGGCCCTTCTGAACCTGCACACACTGCTGTCAGGCCAATGGCCTTTAGAGAACCACCACTGGATCGCCGGAGTTGCTGCGATCGCCGGCGACGGGGCAAGTAAATGTAAATCTATTGTTCATCGCCGTCCCAAGTAAATGTAAATCTGCTGTTCATCGTCCCAAGTAAATCTACGCATGCTGGTCGCCGCAGCACTGAGCTTCTTTGCGGCATCTGCAGCCTCCGGCGTGGCCACGATGGTCGACGACGATCTCAAGCTATGCGCGGCGCTGCCCTGCGCAGGGTTCAGAGCCGCCGCATGGATGGGGTTCGCCAGCTGCATCGCCCTGCTGCCGACCTTGCTGTTCAACTGGCTCATCAACAATGCAGCAGGAAATGGGCGTTGATCCGGCCTCGTCATGGACTGCGGCTTCTTGTCATGTTGCCAGGTTGGTAATAATGCAGCCAGTTATCAGGTCTGAACCTACTAAAAGAACCTTTTGTATTTTGGTATGTGATCCTGCTGCTGTGGTACGGCCGGGAATCATGGTGTTCTGAAAAGTTGTACATACCAATCTTATCATAAACAACTTTGTGGATTGTGTGTGCTTCATAGGGAAGAGAGTATAAACGACTTTGTGGATTGTGTGTGCTTCATAGGAAAGAGAGTGTACGTATATGTGAGCGCGTGCGACCCCACTGTATTTTGTAAAAAAATAAATGAATAAATATAGCTTATATTGCAAGCCTTGAGATTCATGTTACAAAAGGACAAGATCCAGAATCCCAAACTGAAGATCTCAATTTTTATATTCCAATAGCAACTCGTCTAAAACTTTGATAACCTTGCAACACCAAGCATACCAGGACAACAAATTCCAAATTCCATGCTGTTAAAACAGCAGCAGCCTGGTAGCAGATTCTTCTATCCTACACTAACAGCTTCAGGCCACCTCTTCGAGCAGGGGTGGTCCATGGACCATGGCAAAGGGATGAAAAGGAAAAGAACACTCTAATACTCTATCGTTTGCAAGCCATCGAGACGCCTCAAACATTCTATATCAGTCTTGGTCGGGCGCACATTGTCAGCTTTCATCCTTTCTCTGAACCCGTACGGTGTAACATGGGCACTGGCATAGGCTGCAAGTAACAAATTATAAGGCGGCTTCCTCCCTGGGTACTTGATCTGCTTTAGCCTATCAAATATTTTCTCAGAGTTATGTATGTCGCCCTTTTTTGCATAGGCCCTCAGTAAGGTTGTGTATGAGCCGAAGAGGGGATTTCTGTCAGGATTCTCTTCTGTCACATTCGCCAGAAATGAGTCGGCTTTCTCTAACTCACCTGAATTTGCATAGAGCTTAACAATTGCATCCCAGGTTAGAGGGCTGATTGGACACCCATCCAAATACATCCTTTCTAGAAACTCTTTGCCCTTGGCCAGAAGTTTGTGTTCTGCATACACGTTCAGCATGGCATTGAAGTACTTGGAGGTGAGCTTTGGTGAAGTCTTTACCAGCGCTTCAAAGGTCTCTTCCGCTTGTTTGATACGTCCAAGTTTACCCCATGCCTCAATAGCAGCCAAGAAGTCCTCCAACTTCGGGGTGGTGTATGAGTTCCATATTCTCTCTACATCATCTGGCCTGCCAAGAATAGCATAGAGGTCAAGAAGAGACCTGGTGGCATCACGACTATCCTTTACAGATACTTCCATAGCCCTGATAACCTCTTCTGCTTTCTCCATGAGGCCCCAAGATATGTAGAATTTAGCAACCATTGTCTGTGTGGCAAAATCTGGCTCAAGACCATTGTCCTTCATCATATTTAAGACCGACTCCATGCCTAATGGGTCATTCGACCGCCCTTTCAAGTCAATCAGGAGCTTGTATGTAAAACGAGAAACCTTTATATTTTCTTTTTCCATCAACATGAGAATGTCAACTACCTTACTTCGAGCAATCCTCTTGTACAGCAATATCATTTGGTTGCAAGCAGAAACAGTTAAAGGTAAAGAGAGTTCTCTTATTTTGTTGAAGACTTGTTCTGCCTTCCGGACATCATCCTGACATACACAGCTAACAAGTAGAGTTTCATAGAGCACCTCATTCCTGAACGGTGTAGGGACGCTCTCAATGTACTTTTGAGCAGCTTCAAAACCATGGGTCCGTGCTATCAAATCAAGATGACAAGCATAATCACGATCTTCAAAATTTAGTAGTTTTCTTCTTTCGATCCAATCCATGAACTGCAGATATTCAGAAATAAATCACAAAAAAGTAGGTGCATTTCTGCTATCTAGATCTATAGATTTAAAATATGCAAAGTTGGCATGTGCCAGATGAATGTGTAGATTAGAAAAACAGAATTCATGCATACCATGATCCACAAATCGTACATAATAATTCATCAATGGACTAAAACAAAGGTAGTAAAATTTCCCTAAATATAGGTAATACTATAGGTCAAAACATTGTGTAGTTTAAGTAAAATATAGATTTGTGCTTCTGGCGCAGAATACTATGAGCAATGGTTAAGTGTATCTCCACATGAAAAAAAAATGCTACACTCGCATAAAAAAGTGAGGGTTATGATTCTAATAAAAAAATGCCCTAACAGGTTTATCTCTAGTTCTCTACCATCAAAAAGTACATAAATAACTACAATATGGTATATAAAAAAATACAAAAGCAAAAGGAACACAGGCTGTCGGAGGCTTTACATGCCATAACCAATGAAGAAATGAGAACAGGAAATAACTTAACCCCTTGTTCCCTCTGCGTAGTATCCCTTCTTTGTAACATTGCAAAGGAAGAGAGAAAAAAATATACTAAATACCAATTGAATATGTTTGAATTATCGATCTGTTCATCTGCTACCTTTGAAGAATAGTCACCAAAAAGCAAGGAATCAAGGCCATATTTTAGTTTACATAAAAACAATGACAGTCAATTACATAAAAAGAAAGGAATCAATGACAAAAAACAATGTCAAAAATGAGAAGACAAGAAGAGTCCAGAGTACAGGTTTATTTGAAAATGTGACACTTCCGCAATTCAAGACAATGTTTCATAAGATGATTAAGGACTTAAATCCAAAACTTGTTACTGATGAAATTCATGCTCAGGAGTTGATAAACAAATACCATCTTTGTTTAAGCTTTTAGTTGGCGCCTTAATAATTTTGCTAGGATACAAAGATTAGAAACAAGTGCAGCACAGACAAGACTTGAGAAATTTAAGCTTCAAATGATTCTTAAAAACTAGAGAGAAGTATAGTTTTACACTCCACAATGGACAAACACCCAAGTAGGAAAACCATGCCAAAAATATTAAGTGAAACATAGTAAAGAAAAGGGGGAAACAGAAAGAGTAAAATTTGTAAAGAATATTAGGTCAAAGATCTTAAACATGGGGGCTAATGGAAATGGTAAGCCAGACTAAATGCTGCTGACTACTGGACTAACCAATAGCTGTAAACCTGAATGCATTTCACTAAAAAAAAAGTTTAATGCAATACAACCCAGCAGACACAAAAAAAAGGTACCTTCAAAGCCTTGCTATACAATCTCTGCTTCCTCAGATGGAACAAAACCATCAAGAATTGGCTTTTTTCCAGACAGTTGGCTTGCAGCCATGTGTCAAGTACAGTCATAAGAGTACTGATAGGAGTATCCAATACAATCTGGAAAAGAAAAGGTTGGACGGGCGTGTCTGGCAATTTCTTTTCATGGTGGCGGTCTTTCTGAAAAGGGACATCCCTGACTGGAAATCTCATTTCATGATGACAGCCCTCCTGAGAAGGTCGGCCTCCTCCTGGCAATTTCTTTCCACGGCGGCCCCTCTTAAAAGGTCCATATTTCTTCTTGGGTCCTTGATTCTTGCCCTGTTTCCTCACCGCCCTGATGCCATGACTGGGCTCACTACCACAATCAGAGTCAACATGAGGCTGATCACCAGCATCCTGATACGAGGCATCACCATCAGCTTTGCTGCTGGTGAGGCTCTCAATGGGCATGGAGCAAAACCTCCGAATCAAAGGGGCAACCATTTCAGAATACCCAGCTGGCAGTCCTTGGGACGATTGCCGGAAACCCCCATCTCGCAACAATCTCAAAGAAGCAGTCTTCAACCTGACAAAAGCAACCAATGTTGGAAATTCGCGACTCGTATCCCAAACTAAAATTGTGATAACAAAATTGGCCTTGCTATACAATCATCTTACATTCCCTATAGCTGAGGCGGGGGATCGGGCACCTTGCGCAGAATGATCTTGCGAGGGCAAGAAGAGGAACCTAATCGAAGCCGGAATGGAAGATTTAAGTTAGCTACAATCAAATCCCCAACTAAATCAACGCTCAGAATCACAGCAAAGTAGAGATTTGGCAGAATAACCAGCCGGAGCAAGCTAGGGTTACGAAATGAATCCGGTCAGGGAGGACCGCCCCTCCGCGCCGGTACGTACCAGTGAGGGCGGGGAAGAGGAGGGCGAGGCGACGCCGCGCGATGCTATTCGGGGTTTGTCGCGTCCTCCCGTCGCCGGTGATGGAAGCAGCGGGATAAGCTGGGGGTGGAAGAGAGGGCGCAGCGGCGGCGCCGCTCCGGCGCGGGGGAGGGGAGGGAGGAGATGCTACGGCTTTTTCGGTTTTACCCCCACTAGGGTTTAGCGTCCCAAACCCCTGAAAATGAGTGATAGTAATACGTATCATAGGAATGTGAGATGGCGAAACGAAGACGAGAAAAAAAAAAGTTAGATATGAGAGGAAGTCCATGCCTAGCCCTACAATGCAAATATTATTTAGAGGAAAAATATATGCAAATTGTTTAAACATTTCTATCCAAATTAAAAGGTTTAAGTTGCGCATATCCGAAAGAATGATCATGTTTTGTGTTTAAAGTATGTCACAAATTTTCTCTTGAATCCGTTAGACATGTTAATTGCAATATAATTCGAAAAAAATACAGTGCTTTTGGGTGCTTTTTTTTTCTTTCTCCCTTTCTGACAGGTTGGTGATGATTCACATCCCAAACTCAGTAGTCTCATAGTCAATTGTTTTGGTAGCTAAAAAACATTGTTCGCCTATACGACTGTTTCCATCATTTATACAGCATGCCTTGTTTGTTTCCACTTTTCTGGATCTTACTTATCTGAGAATCAAGATTCTGAAATAAGCCAGCTGTCTGGAGAATCGGCTATTCAGATAAATTGGGTGTTTGGCAATCCTGATTATTTTGGATCGATGAATTGGGTGGTAAAATGGCTGAAATGCCCCTAAGGCTCATTTGTGCTTGCAGACGTTGCTCTCATAAACCACATCTTCAGAATGAAACAAAATTCATCCAGAGAGCGAACAGCATGACATGAAGAATCCATCCATCGATTCATTCATCAAAATTCCAAACACTTTTTGTGGTACAAATCAGTTTTCTTGAGATCTCAAAGCAAAAAATAGACTGAAGTATCGATCCTATATAGGCAAGAAGATAACAATTTCACAACTGGGCTCATACAGACAGGGGCAGATGCACACCCCGGGCCACCCGGGCCATGGCCCGGGGTTCGGCCCAATTTTTTTTCATTTTGCAGTAGCTTCTATCTCTGGACTTGAATCAATTGCTGAAGAAGGACTTGGATCAATTGCTGAAGAAAAATAAATATATTACTTCACGATGGCGCTTTTTGTATGTTATCTATCTTTTCGTTTATATTTTCATGTATTTTTTAAACTGTGAGTTTGTGAACGTCTATACTTAAAACTCAGTCCGGGGTAAACTCAGCCCGGGGTACGACTCAATCTGGTTCCGCCACTAGTACAGAGGAGTCGATGGGCTCGTACAGAGGCCGCTTGAACCAGCAGCCTCCATGCTCGCCGCCGCACCTCCTTGCGTCTGCTGCTCGGGCCTCCGCGCCCGCAGGCTTGCTGCTCGCCGCCGCTCGCGTCTGCTGCTTGGACTTCCGCGCCGGCCCTTGTTTCCACACAGTCGTGCCTCCGCGGCCCCACCGCTTGTGCCCGCAGCCTCCACGCTCGCCGCGGCCTCCGCGCTCGCCGCTCGCATGGTGCACGCGTGGCTGGAGGTGGAGGTGGAGGCGCACCAGCTCCACCCGGCGGCCGCTGCCGTCGTGATGGGATCTCGCGCCGGAGCAGGTATCTAGCCGGGTGGGCGAGCACAGCGCGCGGGATCTCATGGTGCTCCGAGCTCCAAGCTCGGGTCCCCGCGCGGGAGGGGCGGCGTCCCACCGAGGGCGGCGCGGAAGGGGCCCGGCGGCGGTAGAGGTGCCGCAGCGCCAGGAGGGAGGCGGCGGCGAGATCTCGGGGGAGGAGAGGGGGTCGGGGGACGGGGGTTCTCGGCGACGAGAGGGGTACCAGGGGCAGTGGGAGGAAAATCCGCTCGCTTCTCCCGTGCGCGAGTCTTGCGACGCGGCCGGGAGAATAGCCTTTCACGTTGTATCCAGGATTCCTGGAGAAGCGGCGGCCCAGATAATCGAAAAATAAGCAAAGTGTTTGGATGGAATTCTCGTTTATTTTCATCGAGAATCGGCTTATAATCGAAAATAAACAGATCCGTAAAATGCTACTCGGTAGCCATGTCATGTAGGCTGATTAACCGTGTAAAATCATATAAAACCATTTCGATCATTTATAAGACCGTTTAAATGATCATGTATTCCGATTATTTACTACATGGTGGGTAACCCGTTTAATGTTTAGGTTAACATTGAAAAAAATATTGTTTGCACCACTATAATTACAAAAAAAAATCCAAAGCTGTTCATCAACATGTGAGTCCATTTTGCTCGAGAGAAGTAGGCCTAATGGCAGTGTGGCACAGAGCACGGGTTCAGGCACCCTGATCATCTCGGGGAAGCACAAGATACCTTGCAATCTCCCTTTCATTTGCCTCTGTTCTTGTATGAATTGTGGTGATTCCACCGCAGCTGAATGTGTGGTTGGCTTCGTGGCATCACAGCAGACCCTTCACACTTCTGATCTGGACCGAGAACAAACGCACTTCTGCTAGCTGTGAAGATCCTTGTTTGGAAAGCACAATTTTGGTGCATTGTTACAAGCACGCAGCGGTACTACTTCTATAGCTGTATTTGGGAGATGGAATCACTGCTTCTGCAAAAAGGGCGGTATCAATGATTTCCGTTTAGTTGGCAGTGTTAGGGCCTGATATGTGCCCCACCGGAGAAGATCATATAGCACAATGGCTAGCCAAAGGATATGTGCCTCATATTTTCTAGGCCACAAATCTGCGATGCTGTAGAACTGTCAGATATGTCTCACTTTATGGACTGCAACCCCTCAGCAGTGGCTAGACTGGCAAGTTCTGAAATTTCGCTGAATTTTCCCTTCCTCATCAATTCCTTGTCAAAAATGGCATCAGACAACACCGCTGCGGATGCCCCTGCCTCCACATACCCCTTGATTGAACCTAAGCCAGGCAGAACATCATCAAATTGGAATGGCTCATACTTCAATTTTATTCAAAAACCAATTTTTCAATGAAAAAGTTGGAAAACAATTCATTCGTGCTAACTGAATTGTAAATATTCCAAATGACATCCTTAGATGTTGCTATGGAATGTGTATTTACTCCATTCAGCCGATGATGAGACACGTGATACTGAATAGAATTGTTTGAAGTTATCTAGGCATCATTGGAGATATAAATGCTAAACAAGGCTGCTTACCTATTTGGATTCCTTGAGAAGCAACCATCGGCACATGAGGAAATGGTTTCTTCAGAGCAGACATGTACACCTCACCACCCATCACAGACACTGGATATACCTTATCAAATTAGAACACGAACTAACTAATGTCAGATGACCAGTAAATACAAACATTAAATTACCTACTACTTTATTAGGAAACCACATAGCAGATTAAACTGACTGTGTAAACCATATGATGAAAAGGCTCATTCACAGTCATGTTTGGTTAGTTCTCTGTTAAATCTTTCGAATCGAAAAGGTACTATAAGAAGAAATGTGCAGTTATGAAACCTTAACAACTTCTGCACCAGCATTGCAAGCAGATAAAACCTGTACCAGATAAAAATGTCAGTGAAAAAAAAAAGAGAAACTTGACACAATACAGGACTGCTATAATCCAATTCTATGGAAATTGACACTTGTCATGTGATACATACTTCAGATGGTGTCAGCACTCCAGGGATGTATAGAACCTTACTTTCTTCTAGATCATGAAGTATTTCCTAAGAACACAGTGTGCGCGTATTAATCAAAATCAAGTTATAACTGATGATGCTAATGAAATGTGTTAAAGAAGTACACATGCATGAACAATCAACATCTAGTTACAGTTTGTGACGTTGAAGAAGTGCATTAAAATATAGAATACGTGCATGAATTCAATCAGCATCAAGTAAAAATTCATGATGTTAGCAAACCACATTAAAAAAGTACAATGTGCATGAATCAATCAGCACAATTAATGATGTTAAAGATCAGAACATGGAAAGCAGGGACGTGATTAAGAGAAATGAAACAATATTACAAACGTGACAGGACACATCAGAAACTGTGCACCAGCTCTCATGGCCAACAGAGTGATCACTTACCATGACTGTGCCAGGACTCATCAGAAACTGTGCACCAGATCCTATGGCTTTCCTTGCATCAGCAGCATTTAAGACCGTGCCAACCTAATTAGAGGCAAGGATTATGAGTTGCTTGCCTATGTGCTTGAGAATTAAAATTAATGTGATTGTGGTGCAGGACAGGTGTAACAGAGTTTGACTACTGGCTATGACTTCCTTGAACTACAAATATAGCGATGTATGTTCAAAAACAAATATAGTGATGCTTGTATAGTTTACTGCAGTCAAACACAAGAATATGAACTATACAGCTTGCAAGTTCAGACACAAAAAAATCATGAGTAATATGGACATTAAGAAAATTACGTGCACAAATATAGTACACATGATTAGACAAAATGCAACATTGATGTAGAAATCTACAAAGAAATGCCACGTGGAATTACCCCGAATGTTAAAGAAGGATAACTCCTGCAAAGATCTTCAATAACCTGAAACAAGAAGGCACCAATCAATCAAGAACAATCACAGCAGCAATGATCATGGAAAAAGGGAAAGCTTGCAGAGGAAAAAGGTGAAACGAGCATCACCTCCAGCACTCCAGGAGTTGGCATCACGACCTCCAACTGAACAATACAGCACATACGTTAGCAGCAGCAATGTATGTTCATGAATGCGCTGTTAAAACACAGGAGTTCCAAGGCTCCAAGGATCAAGGACGGATAAAGGCGCACGGGACGGGCCAACTCACCACACTGACGCCACCGCGGACAGCCGCATGCGCCGCCTGCAGTGCCGTCTCGCCGCTGCACGGTAAGGGAGACGCAAAGAGGATCAGAAGTGGTGACGGCAAGCCGAATCCTTTGCTGGACTCCGCTCCACAGAGGACTACAGCCGAACAGGTGGCGGGCGTGATCGACGGTTCTTACTCTTCCGCGCGGAGGCACGCGATGACGCGCGAGCGCAGGATGGCGGCGAGCGCCCCCGGGGGTGCGGGCGGCGCGTGCTGATCTCTCCGCCGCCGGCGAGGATGGGAGACGGCGGGGAGGGGCAGCTGGGTGGCGGCAACGCGCATGGCCGGGGCGGCAAAGCCGAGCTTCAGATAAGTCTCACTCTGCTGTCTGCTCTCCCTCGGTTGTCGCTTTGGGAAATATCCATGATGGCTTTACATGAGTTGGGCACTCGGGCTCAAACATGAGATGGGTTTGGCCTAGACTGGGCTTCTACTATAAGTGTGAAAGAAGCCTGTGGGCAGTTTCGTGGGCCAAAATCCTCTGAAACAAGAGATTGGAGAAAAGAGTAACAAAATTCAGAGTGACAACTAGCAGCATACTAACCATTGGTGTTGCTTGTAAACGATGTAATTGTGTTAGTGAATCAATAAAGTTTGCCTAAAGTTTCAAAAAAAAACATTGGTGTTTTATAGGAAAACAAAACCCCAGAAAACTTCTTTTGAAAAAAATGTGCTGCTCGAAGAAACTCCAAGTAGATGAGATTTATACACGATCGTTATGTTCCAAGCCCTCATCATCTCTTTCTTTTTTAAAACAAGTACGTACACACGTTCTTACAAATTTCCTATATTTTTTCCAATCATTTGCATTCCTATATTTCCCTTTCCTATAATTCTTTTACCCCTTCCTATGAACCCTACAACATCTAAGTAAACAAAGACGGCAAACACAAAGTACTTGTCATTCTTGCCGCCTCAAAACTATGATCGGCTGAGTTATCAGCCAACTAGCCAGCAGTGCTTTTCTCTCACACTAAATCAGTAGTAGCCACCAACCAGCTAGCGGCTCACAATAAATCAGCACCAGCCACAACCAGCCTAATCTCCATGAGCTGTCTGTGATGCCTGAGCCGGCTCAACAATGCTTTGCGCTAGCATGTAGGTCCGCGTGTTAAGATTCTTTAAGCTCTCGATAATCTCCTCATGCCTGCAAAAATTTTATTTAATCATTTCCCCGTAAATGGGCAATACTGAAGAGACAAAGATCACTACTACTCCAGCTATGGAAATATGGTTATTCGACCAAATGGCATCATGAAGTAGTAACATTTGACAGAAGCAACTTACACATCACCACGGTTGACCCTCATGATAAGAGTTCTTGACACTGAATCAATCTTGGCATCCAGTTTCAAACCTTTAACCAAGTTCATAATCCACAATTCCGCCTCGCTGTACCTCATGTTCAGCTTTTCTGCAAGAATGCTGTTTTTCGCACAAATATTGGGGGAAAACTTAGTCTTAGATTTTTCCAATTGTAAAGTTACTACAAAATATGAAATAAAAATCTTTTAACAATATGCTCTTCCCTTAGCCTCTTGAACCGGAAGTTGGTCAGTACAGGTTTTGCATTCTCGGAATGCTAGTTAACAACATGCCATTGTTCCTACTAACAGGTCTAGCCAACAGACCTATTGGTGTTCTGTGAGCTGAATTGATGAAAGCAGATGAAAAAGAATGCAACTTCAATTACAAAGAGCTTTTTTTTTGTGATGGACAGATCAAACAGTACACACAGAATATGCAGTCTGACAAATGGTCTAACAAGGGCCTTAGCAGTCTGGATTTAGCTGATTGGTGTTTTATGATTCTGATGCTTTCCAGTTAATCATAGAAATAGAATTTCATCACTGGCTAAAAGTGAATGGAAAGGCAGAAGAACCCACCTAATATCGATGCACCGATGTATGCGGCAGTAGGTCTCAAAAATAAACAGACGGGCATTTTCAAAGAATTCGTCTCTCAAAGGAACAGTGACGGAATTTCCTATTTCAATGCGCTTTCCCAGAAAAGGATCGTTCAATATAACCTAGAAAGGCAGCCATAGAACACATGAAAGGTACGACAACAAGTTTCATGTGGGAATATAATGCTTGTTGATTATTCAGGTAGCAGATAAGACAGAATGTCCTCTAATATATAAGAGAATGTAATTATCGTTGACTATTGAGGCACAAGTGCCATCCATTTCACTGTTGAAAATTTAAATGATTCTACCTTCTAGATGTAATAAATAAACTTTGTCTTGTGAAAAAATAACAATTTTAGCCAGCAAGCAAAAAAATATAAAAAATAAAAGCATTAGCAGATAACTCACACTACAAAGGAGTATTTTTCCGATAAAAGTAAAATGTAATACATTGCCATTCAAGCTTTTAAAAATGTAATACGTTGCCATTCAAGCTTTTAAACATCCAAAGTAGATACATGTGAAGTTCAATAAACACAACCGTCATGTTCGGTAAAAATAGCACCAAACTAACCTGCTCACACTCCATTAATTTCTGTTGCGCACCATCAAAATCATAGTTCACATACAAGCATTCCAGGAATTCAGTTACGGGGTCTTTGTAGCTACGCTGTTCCTGCTGAATGACTTTAATCAGATCTTTAAGCATATTCCTTCTCCTTTTGTTCACAACAACTGCAATAGCTAGGTATCTCAGAAGATGGTGTGCATTTGTCTGAATAGCATTCAAGTATCTGGGCAAAAAAGATAAAGGAAAAAAATGAGTTGACCTATCCGGTGCTATTGCCTTGGCACCAAACAAAAAAAAATATTTTTGTCGTTGAACTGGGTAGGACATCAGTAAGGAAAGATGTTGAAGCAAACTTGAATTTGAACAAGTGTTTTGAAACCTTCTTTTTGTGAATTAAACTATCGTCCTACATTCTATTGTGTTTGTCTATGAGAAAAACAAGGATGAATTTGTTAGTTAGAAGAACCATTTGCTTCCACTCTAAATTTGAAACTCCGAAGTAATTTTTTAGTTAGTGGTGCTGCTTATTCAAATATTAGGCTAGAATGCTATAAGTTGTAACAGGCTAACAGCACAAGAAGAAAACTTAATCATTTTGAGAAATGGGTAGATAAACCTGTCTTGGAAGAACAGATCAATGATCCCATTTCGACCATTTTCATGGTTAAAGAAGATAAAGAGACTCCAGTGCATCAGCCATATCCTATTCTGGAGCTGATTCAGAGGTGATGAGAAGTTCTGCACAAAAAAAAAGTCAGATACGATACAATGTTAACTATCTGATGATGTAACGTAAGAACAATAGACACACAGGATCAAAAGATGAGAGGAAAACCTTTGAATCGATAATCTCTTTTAAGCGATTAAGCTCTTCGAGCGCAGCATCCCAGTTTCGATTCAGAATCCCTGATGCCAACATCCCCCATAAAGCTCTGACACTCCTCTCACTGTTTGTGGACAAAACACGATAGTGGTAGAGGTAGGCCGCAGCATCAGAATAGGACCCACACTCAAACTGAAATTTAGCGTCATCATACAAGGCTTCAATCTGATCAGGACCAATCTGCATTGTTGTGAATAGGAGTAGTTTGAGTAGCTGAATAGCACATCATCACCACCTAAAAACAGCCTGAGTAGTGCAAAAAGACTTGGTCAAACGTTTCTAACAAAAAGGTGGAGTTGGAGTCCATGAACATCCAAAACAGAGGGGAAAGTTTTTATTTGTTCTTCAATTCAGACCATCTTTGCAAAGCAAGATCAAAAATCAAAAGAGTTAACCTGGAAGCGCTCCTGGAGCATGTTGACGTTGTACTGCTTGTCCGGCCTGAGCAGCTGCACGAGCTGCGGGTCCCGCAGGAACGCGTAGAGCGGCAGCACGGGGCCCGTCTGGAGCGCCACAAGCCTGTCGACGACCTCGGCGCGGCGCGCCGCCATGTCGCCGGGGGCCTCGCCGGTGCCGTGGAGCGACCTGTGGATGGCCATGGCGTAGTCGACCATGTTGGTGCCGCCGAGGAGGCGGAGCTTGGCGGCCAGGACCTCCTCCTCCGGGTAGAGCCCCCGCTCCTGCAGGAACTCCAGCAGCGGGAACACCAGGTGGCGGTCGAGGTGCGGCGCCAGGCGCGCCGTCAGGTCGTGCTCCGCCATGGCTGGGCAGTGCAAAGAGCGATGGCGGCGGCTGCGGGGGTGGGGGAGGATCGGAAAGCAGGAGTTGGTGTGAAAGCAGGGGGTTTTGTCAGTGGAGAGCGAACGCAGGTCAAATTTGAACATTTGATTGGATTTGGTTGCCAACAAAAGCACACCCAACTCCTGTGAATATATAATATATAATTAAAAGAATAAAACAAAAGAAAATTATGTTAAAAGTAATATATCCCTTTCTTTAAAAAAAAAGTACCCTCTCTGTTTCAACAAAGTATGCAGTCCTATTTCAACAAAGTACCCTCTCTGCCTAATCTCGGTTGCCGTTTTCTTCTGTCACAATTTTTTTTTAAAAAAGTGCAAGGGCAGAGCTTCCTGCATGTAACCAAGTATAGACTTGTAACACAACATAATATTACAGACTTGTTAGGGTGGTGGCAACCATAGTAACTTACTATTCTCGCTCCGATCCTCAAAGGAAAACATCAATATAATTGCAAATTATTGACATTACAAATCTTTTATTACAATGCAAAGGCTTGAGAGTAAAAAAAAAAGGATCAATATATAGTGCAATGCATTAGATGGCCTTATTCAGTAGGTCATATGGTCATATCAGCTATGGAAAGACCTCAATGAGTGACCTGGTCGTTCCCGAGATGGGAGTAATCTTGTATTGAGTGAACCATGCATCTAGGAAAATCTTGTGCCATGTCTCTTCCGTTCTCTCTTTGCCTTCTAGTACCACCATCATGCATAGATCCATCAAAAGTTGAGCTTCCAGTGTTTCTTTAGACGGACATCCTAGGACAACTTCTGTGATAACCACTTTTCCCTTTGGTTCTCGAGTACAAATAGCTTCCTTGGACCGTTTTAAAATTTGAACACAATCCTCATCACTCCAGTTATGCAGCACAAACTGTCGTACGATAGTCAGTAATCACATAAGTACATAATAACCTATCATTAAGGCATCACATACAGCATCCAAGTATATGTAGCATAAATTGTTACAAAATAAACATATATACTGTAAGAGAAAATAAAAAAGAGCTTTGCTAATCTTCAATCGTTAGAAAACTTCTTTTCTTAGAGACCTCTAAATAAAACCTCTAAAACTACAATTGCATATGTCGCTCAAAAAGTATAATGTCTGAGGCACTGTGTCTATGTGGATATGATTGCCTACTACTGGAAACCAGCTATATGCCGACTGTCCGATGCTTTGTCGAGTGCCATTCCTCATGCACTCAGCAACACAAGATGTTTGCCTAAGTGCATATTGAAAAAACTCATGGCATAAACACTACACTCGGCAAATAAGGCCTTTGCCGAGTGCTATAAACAGCGTACTCGGCAAACAAACTAGTTACTGAGTGCCACATTAAAGGAACTCGGCAAATAGCTGCACGTGCCCGGCGCATGCGGCGTCCGTGGGGCGGTTGTTTTGGCTGTTACTTCTTTGCCGAATGTCTGTTAGGGACACTCGGCAAAGATATGTTTTGCCACATGCATTTCTTTAGACACTACAAACAAAAATCTTTGTCTTTGCCGAGTGTCTACCATCGCCCATGGCAAACTATTGTTTTCTCTTCTGCCCTCTAAATTGTTCAACTATCCATGTACTGTATGTGGAACTCCATGTTAAAATTTGGTATATTTCCTATATTAAGTTTTCTCACTAAAAGAATTTTTTGGCGATAAGTCAAATTTGAACCGCAAGTGATTCGAATAATGTCACCGGTGCCTTGCCCCCGCCGCGCCCGCGTTGGTGCCCGCCCACGCCACTCCCCGCCCACCCGCGCCGGATGAGCCCCGGCCGAGTAGTCCCCCACCGTGGCACCTTTGAGTTTTTTCCCCATTTATCAATCATTTCAATATATTCTTGAACATGTATATTAATAATATGCTCAAGATTTTAGTGCAAAATGTAGAACCGACAAGCAAATCATTCGCTAAAAATTTGCATGCAGTTGGAGAACAAATACAGTGAAGTTGAGTTTGAAAGTTTTGATACTTATTGATTTTTAGCTAAAATTTAAATATATGCACAATGATCAGTGAAGAATTGACAAGAAAAGTATATATAGATCTGGACTAGTTAGGCCGGTCTTCTTGCTGTGATTTTGGAAACCTCACTGTGCAGGGGAGGTGCTGCCAAAATTTTTAATTGACACAATTTTGTTCTTTTTTTTTGAAGGAGAGGCTAGTGCACCATCCTCGACTCGATCACTCTGATGCATGCCGTCATTGAGCTGTGCCGCGATCTGTCTGCACCGACACACGTGTCACCACCTCACCCGTCATCGAGCCCTTAGGTGAGCACATGCAGAGGACCCCTCTTTTCGTATCTTGTTCGTAGACCATGTAGCCCAGTTAGGCGTCCCATTTGAAAGAGATACGGTTGGAAATATGCATATTTTTGCATATCTATAACCGTGTCTGTTTCGAATTGTCCACTTTTTTTGGACAGCCCGAAGATGCGTAGATGAGGTTAGTTTCTAGGGGCTACTCCGATCTGAGATAGAGTTTTGGCATCATCTCCCTATTGTTCTCCGGATAAACAATCTCCCAGCTAGGATGTGTACTTGGAGAACAGCGGGAGGTGCTACTGAAATTCTGTCTTGGCTTGGAGTACGTAGCCCCTGGAAACTAACCTCATCTTCGCATCCTCGGGTGGGATTAGGACCTATCTTCACCTATTAGACAGTATAGACATCGTGTAGATGTAGGAATATGGGGTAGCAAAAATAAAAAATTTCTACCATATAAACCAGGATTACTGCAGTTATAGATCACGAGATTACCACTAGATGCGCGGTTGAGGAACTTCTGTAGCGCGTCGGTGTAGTGCAGATGGAAGCCGGCAGTGCAGTTGCGTGAATCTCCTCACGAACGGCTCGTCCTTGTGCAGCAAGCGCAGCACCTCCACGAAGTCCATACGTACGGAAAGAAGCTTCGCGCTCCGGATTGCTAGATCCACGAGAACGAACTAGGGCTAGATGCACGAGGAAGCCCCTTTGGTGGGCTTTCATGGGCCCTACCTTAGGCATCCCCTAATGGGCCAACTGAAGTCCATTAGTGCATCTAAGCCCAGTCTAATTTGGATCTCATCCTCATTAGGCTTCTGGCCCTTAAGTTTGTGACCCTATGGGCTCACGCGTGAATAGACATGGCCCAGTACTCCTACTGGCCAATAGTTGATAGCAGTCTCTAGCAAGACGTGTCAACTCCTAAGCACGCGCGAATCATATCTGTCAAGCCGTCACAATCTTATACATGCTGTTCTCTTTGCCTCACGATATTTGGTCTTGCTTGAAGCCGACCACTCTTTCTCGATCCTGTGATTCGGAATACTTGGTTAACTCTTAACCCTAGCATGGCCATGCATTTCCTGATCCGAATCACTCGAGGGGCCCAGAGATATCTCTCTCTTGTAGAGAGGGGCAAATCCCATCTTGACCGACTATGTCTCACGGCATGCTTCTTGACAGACCTGAAAGCCACCTTTATGACTACCCTGTTACGGTGCAGCGTTTGATGGCTCCTAAGTAAGTCGGTTCACATCTTGAGTACATACGACGATATCAGGTCTTAGGACACAGCGTACATATTGTGTAATGAGAAGTCATCATCTCGTGTTGGGTCAGTTCAGTCTCATGTCTCACATGAGCCCACATTATTAGTTTGACATCCCCATGTCCATGACTTGTGAAATGTAGTCTATCAACTAATACATGTGCTAGTCTAATATTCATATGTGTCCTCACATGAACTCCGACTAGGAACATTTTAGAATATTCATACAAGTATAGAGTTTCACAAATACTTCACATAAGCATTAATCAATACAAATTATCATCCATGAATATTCAAGGTACACTTTATTAACCATGAATACAAGGAAATATGATTGCCTCTAGGGCATATTTCCAACAGTTTCCCACTTGCACTAGAGTCAATCCAGAATGTATCTAATACCCATTGCTCTTGTGTGCCTCTCATGCTTGGGCTGTGGAAGGGGTTTTGTCAAAGGATCTGAAATGTTCAGGTCCGTGTGTATTTTGCATATCTTGATCTCACCCCGATCGACGAACTCTCGAATGAGATAAAATCGCCGCATAACGTGTTTGCTCTTCTGGTGATTCCTTGGCTCCTTGGCTTGCGCAATGGCTCCACTGTTGTCACAGTAGAGATCCAGCGGGCTAGAGGCATTAGGGAACACACCAAGCTCAATAAGGAACTTTCTTATCCAAACACCTTCCTTCGCAGCTTCTGAAGCTGCGATGTACTCGGCCTTTGTCGTAGAATCGGACACCATCTCCTGCTTTGATCTCTTCCAGCTAATAGCACCACCATTTATTGTGAACACGTAACCTGATTGGGACTTTGAATCATCTTTGTCAGTTTGGAAGCTAGCGTCGTTGTAACCTATTACAACGAGCTCTTCCTCACCTCCATAGACCAAAAACACATTCTTAGTTCTTCTTAAGTACTTAAGAATGTTCTTCACAGCTGTCCAGTGACTCTCACCCGGATCAGACTGGTATCTACTTGTAATGCTTAGAGCATAAGAAACATCTGGACGGGTACTTATCATTGCATACATAATAGATCCAATTGCCAAAGCATATGGAACTTTGCTCATGCGATCCCACTCATCAGTTGTTGTAGGACACTGACTCTTGCTAAGATGTATGCCATGTGACATAGGCAAGAACCATTTCTTCGCCTCTTTCATGTTGAATCGTTTCAACACTTTGTCAATATAAGTATCCTGGCTTAATCCTATAAGCCTCCTTGATCTATCTCTATAGATCTTGATGCCCAGTATGTATGCTGCTTCTCCTAAATCCTTCATCGAAAAACTATTTTTCAATGAAGTCTTTACGGACTCAAGCATAGGAATATTATTTCCAATCAGCAGTATGTCATCTACATACAAGATTACAAATGCAACATAGCTCCCACTTTCCTTCTTATAAACACAAGCTTCTTCTTTATTTTTAATAAAGCCAAACCCTTTGACTACTTCATCAAAACGAATATTCCAACTCCGAGATGCTTGCTTTAATCCATAAATGGATTTTTGAAGCTTGCATATCTTTCCAGCATTGGTCGGATCGACAAAACCCTCGGGCTGCATCATATACACGTCCTCGATCAGATTTCTATTAAGGAAAGCTATTTTGACATCCATCTGCCATATTTCATAATTGAAATATGCAGCAATAGCTATAATAATCCGAACAGATTTAAGCATCGCCACGGGCGAGAAAGTCTCGTCTTAGTCAACTCCTTGAACTTGTCGAAAACCTTTTGCGACAAGTCAAGCTTTATAGATGTGTACATTTCCATCTATATCTTTCTTCTTCTTATAGATCCATTTGCACTCGATGGTACTCACACCATCAGGCGGGTCTATCAAGTTCCAAACTTGATTTTCCTTCATGGATTATATTTCGGATTTCATGGCATCTTGCCATTTCTCAGAGTCAGGGTCTGCCATCGCCTCTGCATATGTTGCAGGCTCATCATTGTCTAACAATAATAATTCCCGCCCTGCGCGGAGCCTTGCTGACCTTCGTGGTTGCGGAGGTGCTTCTGTTGCCATAGGCATCTCAACTTGTTCAGCTACATTAGCGTCACTTGTAGAGTCTTGTCCTATTGGCTCATCTCGGACTTCTTCGAGTTGCACCATTCTTCCACTTTTCTATCCTTTGAGAAACTCTTTCTCTAGGAAAACTCCGTTCCGAGTGACAAACACTTTGCCCTCAGATCGATTGTAGAAGTAATACCCTAAGGTCTCCTTTGGGTATCTCACGAATATGCACTTATCCGATTTGGGTGCAAGCTTGTCAGACTGGAGTCGTTTGACAAATGCTTCACAACCCCAAATCTTTAGAAAAGACAAACTGGGAGTCTTGCCCGTCCATATCTCATATGGTGTCTTATCTACGGATTTTGATGTCACCCTATTTAATGTGAAAGCTGCTGTTTCTAGAGCGTAACCCCAAAACGATAACGGTAGGTCCGACTGGCTCATCATTGATCGAACCATGTCCAACAGAGTTCGATTACGTCGCTCAGACACACCATTTCTCTGAGGTGTTCCAGGCGGCGTAAGTTGTGGAACAATTCTGCAACTCTTTAGATGATTGCTAAACTCGTGGCTCCGATATTCACCTCCACGATCAGATCGTAAAGCTTTAATTTTCTTGCCACACTGATTTTCAACTTCACTCTGAAATTCTTTGAACTTTTTAAAAGTTTCAGACTTATGCTTCATCAAGTAGATATAGCCATATCTACTCAAGTCATCAGTGAAAGTTATGAAGTATTGGAATCCACCTCTAGCAATCGAGCTCATTGGTCCACATACATCAGTATGTATGAGTTCCAGTAAGTCCAATGCTCTCTCTGAAAAACCTGTGAATGGCGTCTTGGTCTTCTTGCCTAGCAAACAAGCTTCGCATGTCTCGTATGACTCCAAATCAAACGAAGTTAGAAGTCCATCCAAATGGAGCTTCTTCGTGCGTTTCTCGCTTATATGACCGAGACGACAATGCCACATGTAGGTATGATTCAAATCAGCAAGCCGAGGCCTTTTAGCATTAATATTACAGATAGGTGAATCATCAAGATTTTAAACAAATAGCCCATTCACAATGGACGCAAAAGCCACAAACATATTATTCTTAGAGATAGCACAACCATTGTTTTCACTCGCAAAAGAATAACCATCCTTCATCAAACATGAAGGAGACATAATGTTTCGACTCAAATTGGGAATAAAATAACAATTACTAAGCTCCAATACAAATCCTGACGGTAGGTGAAGTTGCATCGTCCCGACGGCCACAACAGCAACTCTTGCATTATTGCCGACGCGGAAGTCAACTTCTCCTCTTTCAACGCTTCTACTCTTTGTCATTCCCTGCATCAAATTGTATATATGAGCAACTGATCTGATATCAAATACCCAAGAATTAACATAAGAGTCAGCGAGAAATATTTCTGTAATATGAACAACAAGCGTACCCGAGGTGGAAGAACGATTCTTCTGTGTGGCTAGGTACAACTTGCAGTTCCTCTTCCAGTGTCCTGGCTGGTGACAATGAAAGCACTCCTTGTCTGCAGTTGGTCCAGGTTTAGCCTTGGGTGTAGGGTTTGGCTTGGGGTTCGCAACCTTAGCCTTGCCCTTCTTCTTCTTCTTCTTCCAAGAAGAACCTTTATTCTTGAAAGTAGGCTTATTCTGGACAGCCATCACATGGCCACTACTTGTGCTTTTTTTGATGTCACTCTCTGCCGTCTTGAGCATGCCGCACAGCTCATTCAAGCCCTTCTCAGCCCCGTGCATGTGGTAGTTCGAGATGAAATTCCCATAGCTTGGTGGTAAATGAGGTGAGAATAAAATCAGTGGCCAACTCTTGGCCAAGTGGGAAGCCCAGCTTCTCCAACCTCTGTGTGTAACCAACCATCTTGATTACATGCGGACCCACTGCAGCGCCTTCTGCCAGCTTGCTCTCGACAAAGGCCTTGGACACATTGAACCTTTCAGTCCTGGCCTGAGTTTGAAACATGTCCTGAAGCGCCGCGATCATATCGTGTGCCTCATGGTTTGTCTCGAACTGCATCTGTATGTCAGGTTCCATACAAGCGAGCATAAGGCAGCTTTCTTCAAGGTTGTTGTCACAAGCCTTTCTGTAAGCAGTCTTTTCCTCAGCAGGTGCATCATCAGCAGGCTCTTCTAGTAATGGGGTATCTAGAACATCTTCCTTTTTCTCTGCCCTGAGAACATGTAACACCCTAATTTAAATTTCAGCATTTATTAATAAATTTAATTGGCTTTAGTTAAATTTTCTAAGGTTTATTGTGTTTAGTTGGCATTTAATCTAATTTTTGTTCCTTAATTAATTAAAATTTATCATAGGTTTAAATTTTTGTTGCATTCATGCTGGTGCATAGCTTTTAATTGATTGAGTGTGGTTTGAATTCAAATTGGTATTTGAATTCAACCTTTGTTTGAACTAGAAATAGAAAAGATTAGAAATGGAAAAAGAATGGCAAAACCCAAAACCCAGCTAAACCCAAAACCCCAGCCCAACCCAGCAGCTCCAGCCCGTCCGGCCCACCTTTCCTCCTGGCCCAGCTCCTTTTCCCCACCCCGAGCCCACTCACGAGCGGCCCAGCCTCTCCCCAGTCCGGCCCAAACCCACTCCTCCCCGGGCCGCTTCCCTTCCCCCGGAACCAGCCCAAAACCCACCTCCCTCGGCCCACCTGCCAGCGCGCTCGCGCAGCGCCCGCGTCGCCCGCACGGCCCGCCCCGCGGCCTGCCTCCGCCTCGCGCCCGGCCCGCGCGCGCTCCCCGCCTCACCCGCTGACCGCCCGGGCCCGCTAGTCAGGGTCGTCCTCCTCCTTCCGAGTCGCTCGCCCGCGCAACAGAATCTGCCCGCGATCCCCGGCGAGGCCCACGGCGTGATTCCCCGCCCGGGCGCGCACGCCAAGGGCGCTCCGCCGCCCTATAAATGCCGCCCGCGGACCCCCTGCTCCCTCCAACCCTAGCCGCCACCCCCACGCCGCTCTGCTCCGCCGTGCTCCTCCACGCCGGTGAGCCCTGTTTCGCCTCAATTCGTCACCTCCGGTGACCATCGGACTAATTTGGCTCTGGACCACCCTCGCAGGACCCGCACGGACCCCCTCCGGCAGATCCAGCGCCCGGAGCACCCCGTACCGGCCCCGCCACCGAGCTCTGCGCCGACCCGCCGCTTGGACACCGCCGACGACCTCCCTGCGCCGCAACTCCGGCCACTACGACCCCACGGTGAGCACCGCCCGGGCCCCTTGACCCCTGTGCGCTAGATCCCATAGGCCCTGGCGCGCTCTAGGCGCCCAGGCACCGAGTTCCGGCGAACTCGGTGACCGCCGAGCCGCCTCCGCCGTCGAAACCGCCGCTCCGGCCCTCCCCGCGCTCAGCAGAAGCCTTGGGTGGAACACGCATGTCTCGGTGATCATCCCAGGCCAAACCCCACCTCGAACCAACCCCTGAAGCCTCGAAATCGCTGAACTCCGGCGAGTTTTGCCGAGCGCCACCGCGGGAAACGTCGCCGGCGTTGCCCCGCGCCGCCGCCCACGCCTCATCCATCCAGAGCCGCCCGATCTTCGTTGGACGCCCGTGATTAGATCCCAAACCGATCAGATCTGGACCATCAGATCCGGATCCAACGGCTGAGATCCAACCGTACCCCTTCGGCCTGTCGCATTTGCTAAAGAGCCCTCGCCTTTCTTGGAAAAGAACCCGCAGTCCCTCCCTTTTCAAAAATATTTACAGTTTGGCCCAGAATTTGGCAAACAGCCCCCTGAGCTTTTTAAATATTGAACCCGCCGTCCTAACTTGGTAATTTTGCGAGTTAGACCCCAGAGTTTTAGTTTAATTACGTTTCAGCCCTCGGTTTTAGCAGAAAAGCCCCTGAAACTTCAGTTTTCTTACAAATAAGCCCCTAGGACTTGTTTTTAGCCTAGAAAATGCGTTTTAGCTCCGTTTTTAGCGTTCTTTATATCCACGCGATCGTTGTAATGCGTAGAATAGTTTTAGCTTAGTTTTTCTTGCTGCTGTTATGTATTGATGTACTGTTCTTTAGCTTTTTGTTAGAGTTTGCTTGTATGCTTATTGTTGTGCATTGTTTTGGCCATGTGTTCGTGAGTAGACGCTGATCCAGTTGAGGAGCCCCAGTACCAGTACCCGGAGCAGCCGTCTTCCGAGCACTTTGAGCAGCAGCCAGAGCAGTACGAGGAAGGCAAGTATAACATGAACAACCTATCATCTTTAAATACATTTTCATACTGCATTTTAATACTGTATGCCTATAAGGATTTCCTAGCCACTTTATATCCTTTATATATATCCTTGGGTTGCATTTTGGTTAGTTGTGCTAGGTTGCTGCGCTATAACACACTCTGGTCCTTTTAATTAATTTGATTAATGGTTTACTTGAATCTAATTCTGAGAGTGGCACTCTGTGTGGCTTGAGTGGCTCACGTCTCGTTAAAATTGGCTTTTGTTAGAAACATGGTTTAGGGGGCCAGCACGGTGCTTAGTGCTTGGTTGGCCACTCTCCATAAGGACCGGTTCATAGAGCGACAACCTGGGACAACAGCGCTACCACAAGGCTAGAATGGGATAGACTTGGCGTAATAATTAGATCTTTTTGGTTTGGAGTAACTTACCTGCGGGGCAAGAGTAGTAAGCTTCAATGGTCCCTGCTCCTCCGGCTTGGTCTGTGCTTGGATTGCGCTCCTGTGCTTGTACCCCCGGAGGTGGGCCCCATCGTCGCCGACCTAACTCTCGCGGTTACGCCTTACCAACGAGATTCTTTTTAAAGGCCTCGTAGTGAGTCGCTGGCCATCTCACCTAAGGAAGTGTGATGAACAACTGGCGTAGCTCACGACTTGTGGGTAAAGATGTGCAACCTCTGCAGAGTGTAAAACTGGTATACTAGCCGTGCTCACGGTTATGAGCGGCCCAGATCCTCCTTTTGATTAGTGAAGTTATCTCCTTCCGACGAGGGAGGTGCTTCTCGGGGTTTACCTTGGTGGCTTGGTTTTGGTTTGGTTTCTCAGTAGTTACATGTTTAAACTTGACTAATTACTAGGTAACCGGGTTAATGGTGATTCATCAACTCGTAGTAAATAGCTTTAATAAAATTTTGCCAACACTTAAAAGCTAATGCAGATGAGTCAGCCAGCCTAGAGCCTCATAGTTTGTGTTATACTTGTTGAGTACAAGTTGTGTACTCACTCTTGCCTCTTCTCTACTTTTTCCTCTTGGCTACGCTACTGCTGCTCAGTTCCTGCCGACACGAGGGAGTTCGTCCAGCGCTACCAGGACTTCGAGGACTTCTAGGTGCTTCGTCTCCCAGTCGACGTCCCTGTGGCGCCCTGCTTCAGCTTCGGAGAGCTTTTATCGTATTTTGTACTTCGCTTCCGCTGTATCAGACATTTTTGTCATTATTGTAATAAATAACATTCGTATTCGCTTTATTATGTCTTTTTACGTGATATGTGCTATGATATACTGTTCATTCTGTTGTATATGCGTGTGACTTGATCCTGGCACGTATATGATTGCTCGGTTTATGTTCTTTTATAAACCGGGTGTTACAGAGTGGTATCAGAGCCGTATCGACTGTAGGATGAAGCCTAGATAGAACTGGTCGTGTTTTAGGACTTCTTCTCACCAATCCTTGCCTGCTGAAATTATTTTACTATTATACCCCTTGACTTCTTTGACTTTTTACCCTTCTTGCCTTGATTTCTCTCTCTGAAGAATAGTTTTCGTAGATTTTGGCCTGAATCAGTCATCTGACCACCATGAGTAAGCTAGGTGACCCTTTTATAATAATACGATAGCACGTTCTGCGACGCGTTGTGTTAGTCGAGTCTATTGCTAAACTCGGCTAAGTTGTGAAAATTGTCTGCTTGTTATTATGCTACATGTTTGATTTGGATTTTTGAATGATTGCATAGCTTAGTAGCTTAATTTTGTTTAGAGAAAATCACTCAGATGTTAAAGTTAACTAATTAATAAAATGAGTTAGATCGTTGGGGGTAAAACAGTCCACTCTATCCTGTCTACTTTATCATGGCTGAGTCTTTTTCCGCAAAGATTTATCATATCCATCTGAATTATTTCTGCAAATTCCTTACTCGTGAAATCTTTTGTCCAAAATCAGATGGTGAACACCAGGAGCACCGGTTCTGGTTCTGGCCAGCAGCAGGGTCAGAACAACCAGGGTACTGGGATCCCGATGCCGCCGCCTTTGACTCCGGAGCAGTACTTCCAGCTCCAGATGCAGATGATGGCTACCCTGAACAACACTGTTCAGGCTCTTCAGCACGCTCACACTCAGCCTCCGCCTCCTCCACCGCCGCAGCCTCGCGACAGGCGTGCTGAGTTTCTGAGGGGTCACCCGCCGACGTTCTCTCACACGTCCGACCCTCTTCAGGCTGACGACTGGCTCCGTGCAGTGGAGCGTCAGCTGGACATCGCCCAGTGCGATGACCGTGAGCGCGTCTTGTACGCAGCAGGACAGCTGCGAGGGGCAGCTTTGGACTGGTGGGAGTCCCACCCAGTTCATGACCGCGAGTCTCTCACTTGGCTCCAGTTCCGAGAGCGTTTCCGTAGCCACAACGTCCCCGCGGGCGTTATGAAGATGAAGCAGAAGGAGTTCCTTGCACTGAAGCAGGTAATCTTAAATATAATCATTCAGCGGTTTCTTTTGAGCTTATGCCCCTTTGTTCTATCCTTATGAAAACTGGAGTTAATCTTTCGACATCTATCTGTCCTTGTCACTTCAGGGGACTATGTCGGTCACGGAGTATCGTGATCGCTTTCTTCAGCTGGCTCGCTACGCCCCTGCCGAGGTTGCGGATGACCGCAAGAAGCAGGAGCACTTCATGGAGGGTCTTGAGGACTACCTCCAGTACGCGTTGCTCAACCTCCGCTTCGACGACTTCAACCATCTGGTTGACAGCGCGCTCAACACTGAGCGCAAGCACTTGGAGATGGAGGACAAGAAGAGGAAGGTTGTCCCCGTTGCTTCCGGCAGCAACACTCGTCCACGACTCCAGCAGCCTCAGCCGTACCAGCAGCAGTACCGGTCTCCTCAGCAGTACCAGCAGAGGCCACCGCAGCAGTACCCGCCTCGACAGCAGCAGGCAGGTCAGGGCCAGAGGTTACCGGCACCTCCGGCTCGTGCTGCTCCACCAGCTCCACCGGCACCGCAGGCTCCACGTCCGGCAGCTCCTACCGGACAGCAGGCTCAGGGACCTCCTCGCACCTGCTTTCACTGCGGCCAGCCGGGGCACTACGCCAACGCTTGCCCCCGGAAGGCGCAGGCGGGACAGCAGGGGCGCCCAGCTCAGCCCAGGGCGCCAGCACAGGGCAGGGTGAACCACGTGACGGCCGAGTCAGCGGCCGAGGCTCCCAACGTGGTTATTGGTACGTTCATGGTTAATTCATATCCAGCTACAGTGCTTTTTGATACTGGTGCTACGCATTCCTTCATTACTCAGTCTTTTGTCGAGCATCATGGTATTCATACTAGCACATTAAAGAGGTGCCTGTTAGTATCTTCACCGGGAGGACAGTTGAGGTCTCACACTTACTGCCCGAGAGTCAGTGTTTCTTTGAGGGGAGTAGAGTTCTGTACTGATCTGATGGTGCTAGACACCAATGGCATTGATGTCATTCTGGGAATGGAGACTCTGGCCAAATGGGGAGTTCGGATAGATTGTGCTCAGAGGACAGTCTTGTTATCAGCTTCCAGTGGCCAAGAGGTTGTTATCAGTGCAGTAGAGCCTTCGGGATTTCTTCATCAGATGGAGGCTAGACCCACGGACGGTATTCGCGTGGTGTCTGAATTCCCGGATGTCTTTCCGGATGATCTGCCAGGTATGCCGCCTGAACGCGCTATTGAGTTTTGTATTGATCTCTTGCCTGGCACAGCTCCTATTGCAAAGCGGCCCTACCGTATGGCACCTATAGAGCATGAAGAAGTTAAGAAGACTATTGATGAGTTGCTAGCCAAGGGCTATATCCGTCGCAGCTTCTCTCCTTGGGCTTTTCCATTATTGCTGGTAGATAAGAAGGATGGCTCGAAGAGGATGTGTGTGGATTATCGTGAGCTGAATGCAGTCACTATCAAGAACAAGCATCCACTGCCCCGTATTGAGGATCTCTTCGATCTGCTTCGAGGTGCTCGTATATTCTCGAAGATTGATCTTCGTTCGGGTTATTTTCAGCTGAGGATCCGTCCTGGGGATATTCCAAAGACGGCATTCACCTGCAAGTACGGGCTATATGAGTATACAGTCATGTCCTTCGGCTTGACTAATGCCCCGGCTTTCTTCATGCATCTGATGAACATGGTCTTCATGGATTATCTGGATGTTTTTGTGGTGATTTTCATTGATGATATTCTGATCTTCTCCAAGACAGAAGAAGAGCATGAGGAGCATCTGAGGCTCGTGTTGCAGAGATTGAGAGAGCATCAGCTGTATGCCAAGTTCAGCAAGTGCGAGTTCTGGATTGACGAGGTTCCATTCCTCGGTCATGTTATCTCTCAGGGAGGCATTGCTGTTGATCCGAGCAAGGTGAAGGATGTGCTCGAGTGGGAGACACCGCAGACAGTGAAGGAAGTCAGGTCTTTCTTGGGCTTAGCTGGATATTATCGGAGGTTCATTGAGAATTTCTCCAAGATCGCGAAGCCTTTGACTTCTTTGCTAGAGAAGAATGCGGCATTCATATGGACGGATGAGCGTCAGATGGCCTTTGATGAGCTGAAGAAAAGGTTGACTACGGCACCAGTCCTGACTCTGCCAGACCAGACGAAGAGGTTCACGGTGTATTGTGATGCTTCGAAGGATGGTCTTGGGTGTGTTCTGATGCAGGAGGGCAGAGTGATAGCTTATGCTTCACGGCAGTTACGTCGGCATGAGCTGAATTATCCTACTCATGATCTTGAGTTAGCCGCAGTTGTGCATGCTCTGAAGATTTGGAGGCATTACTTGTATGGGCAGCGGTGTGATATCTACACTGATCACAAGAGCCTCAAGTATATTTTCACGCAGAATGAGCTGAACATGCGGCAGAGAAGATGGCTAGAGTTGGTCAAGGACTATGATCTGGAGATTCACTATCATCCGGGCAAGGCCAATGTTGTAGCAGATGCTTTGAGCAGGAGAAGTTATGTCAACATGGCCGTGGCTTTCCAGATGCCTCCAGAGTTATGCGAGGAGTTCGAGCAGTTGAGTCTGGGCTTCTTGCATCATACTTCCAGTACAGCGTTCGAGGCAGTACCGACTCTAGAGTCAGAGATCAGGCAGCATCAGAAAGATGATGAGAAGCTGCAGGAGATCCGTGAGTTGCTCAAGAAGGGCAAGGCTCCTCATTTCAGAGAGGATGATCAGGGTACCTTGTGGTACAAGAACCGGATCTGCGTGCCTGATGTGCATGATCTCCGAAAGTTGATTCTGAGTGAGGCCCATGACATAGCTTACTCTATTCATCCGGGCAGCACGAAGATGTATTATGATCTGAAGGAACGTTTCTGGTGGTATGGGATGAAGCGTTCAGTGGCAGAGTACGTGGCTATTTGTGACACCTGTCAGCGTGTCAAGGCTGAGCATCAGAGGCCAGCAGGTCTGTTACAGCCTTTGAAGATTCCGGAGTGGAAATGGGAGGAAATCACTATGGACTTCATTGTTGGATTGCCTCGTACTCAGAAAGGGTACAACTCCATTTGGGTAGTAGTGGATCGTTTGACGAAGGTTGCTCACTTCATACCAGTGAACACTACTTACTCCGGTGCCAGACTTGCGGAGTTGTACATCTCTCGGATTGTCTGCTTGCATGGTGTGCCGAAGAAGATTATATCTGACAGAGGGTCTCAGTTCACTTCTCGATTCTGGGAGCAGCTCCATGATTCGTTGGATACGAAGCTGCGTTTTAGTACGGCTTATCACCCTCAGACAGATGGGCAGACAGAGAGAACCAACCAAGTGTTGGAGGATATGCTGAGAGCTTGTGCCATTCAGTACGGTACTAGTTGGGATAAGTGCCTGTCATATGCTGAGTTCTCATATAACAACAGCTACCAGGCCAGTCTGAAGAAGTCTCCCTTTGATGCATTGTATGGCAGAAAGTGTAGAACTCCTCTCTATTGGGATCAGATTGGTGAGAAGCAGCTCTTTGGTCCTGAGATCATAGATGATGCAGAGCAGATGGTTCAAGCTGTGCGAGAAAATCTGAGGATTGCACAGAGCAGACAGAAGAGCTATGCTGATGGCAAACGGAGGGATCTGACCTTCAGTGTCGGTGATTATGTGTATCTGAAGGTATCTCCGATGAGAGGAATCCGCAGGTTTAATGTCAAAGGGAAGTTAGCACCTCGGTATGTGGGGCCATTCAAGGTGCTAGAGCGGAAAGGCGAAGTTGCTTATCGCCTGGAGTTACCTCTCAGCCTCTCAGGAGTTCATGATGTCTTCCATATATCTCAGCTGAAGAGATGTCTGCGAGTACCCGAGGAGCAGGCACCCCTGGATGGAGTAGATGTCCAGGAAGATCTGACTTATACTGAGCATCCGGTGAAGATTCTGGAGACGTCAGAAAGGGTTACTCGGAACAAGCGCATCAGGATGTGCCGAGTTCAGTGGAGTCACCACAGTGAAGCTGAGGCTACTTGGGAGCGAGAGGATGAGCTGAAGAAGACATATCCAGATCTCTTTGCTAGCCAGCCCAGCTAAATCTCGAGGACGAGATTTCTTTAAGGGGGTAGGGTCTGTAACACCCTAATTTAAATTTCAGCATTTATTAATAAATTTAATTGGCTTTAGTTAAATTTTCTAAGGTTTATTGTGTTTAGTTGGCATTTAATCTAATTTTTGTTCCTTATTTAATTAAAATTTATCATAGGTTTAAATTTTTGTTGCATTCATGCTGGTGCATAGCTTTTAATTGATTGAGTGTGGTTTGAATTCAAATTGGTATTTGAATTCAACCTTTGTTTGAACTAGAAATAGAAAAGATTAGAAATGGAAAAAGAATGGCAAAACCCAAAACCCAGCTAAACCCAAAACCCCAGCCCAACCCAGCAGCTCCAGCCCGTCCGGCCCACCTTTCCTCCTGGCCCAGCTCCTTTTCCCCACCCCGAGCCCACTCACGAGCGGCCCAGCCTCTCCCCAGTCCGGCCCAAACCCACTCCTCCCCGGGCCGCTTCCCTTCCCCCGGAACCAGCCCAAAACCCACCTCCCTCGGCCCACCTGCCAGCGCGCTCGCGCAGCGCCCGCGTCGCCCGCACGGCCCGCCCCGCGGCCTGCCTCCGCCTCGCGCCCGGCCCGCGCGCGCTCCCCGCCGTCGAAACCGCCGCTCCGGCCCTCCCCGCGCTCAGCAGAAGCCTTGGGTGGAACACGCATGTCTCGGTGATCATCCCAGGCCAAACCCCACCTCGAACCAACCCCTGAAGCCTCGAAATCGCTGAACTCCGGCGAGTTTTGCCGAGCGCCGCCGCGGGAAACGTCGCCGGCGTTGCCCCGCGCCGCCGCCCACGCCTCATCCATCCAGAGCCGCCCGATCTTCGTTGGACGCCCGTGATTAGATCCCAAACCGATCAGATCTGGACCATCAGATCCGGATCCAACGGCTGAGATCCAACCGTACCCCTTCGGCCTGTCACATTTGCTAAAGAGCCCTCGCCTTTCTTGGAAAAGAACTCGCAGTCCCTCCCTTTTCAAAAATATTTACAGTTTGGCCCAGAATTTGGCAAACAGCCCCCTGAGCTTTTTAAATATTGAACCCGCCGTCCTAACTTGGTAATTTTGCGAGTTAGACCCCAGAGTTTTAGTTTAATTACGTTTCAGCCCTCGGTTTTAGCAGAAAAGCCCCTGAAACTTCAGTTTTCTTACAAATAAGCCCCTAGGACTTGTTTTTAGCCTAGAAAATGCGTTTTAGCTCCGTTTTTAGCGTTCTTTATATCCACGCGATCGTTGTAACGCGTAGAATAGTTTTAGCTTAGTTTTTCTTGCTGTTGTTATGTATTGATGTACTGTTCTTTAGCTTTTTGTTAGAGTTTGCTTGTATGCTTATTGTTGTGCATTGTTTTGGCCATGTGTTCGTGAGTAGACGCTGATCCAGTTGAGGAGCCCCAGTACCAGTACCTAGAGCAGCCGTCTTCCGAGCACTTTGAGCAGCAGCCAGAGCAGTACGAGGAAGGCAAGTATAACATGAACAACCTATCATCTTTAAATACATTTTCATACTGCATTTTAATACTGTATGCCTATAAGGATTTCCTAGCCACTTTATATCCTTTATATATATCCTTGGGTTGCATTTTGGTTAGTTGTGCTAGGTTGCTGTGCTATAACACACTCTGGTCCTTTTTAATTAATTTGATTAATGGTTTACTTGAATCTAATTCTGAGAGTGGCACTCTGTGTGGCTTGAGTGGCTCACGTCTCGTTAAAATTGGCTTTTGTTAGAAACATGGTTTAGGGGGCCAGCACGGTGCTTAGTGCTTGGTTGGCCACTCTCCATAAGGACCGGTTCATAGAGCGACAACCTGGGACAACAGCGCTACCACAAGGCTAGAATGGGATAGACTTGGCGTAATAATTAGATCTTTTTGGTTTGGAGTAACTTACCTGCGGGGCAAGAGTAGTAAGCTTCAATGGTCCCTGCTCCTCCGGCTTGGTCTGTGCTTGGATTGCGCTCCTGTGCTTGTACCCCCGGAGGTGGGCCCCATCGTCGCCGACCTAACTCTCGCGGTTACGCCTTACCAACGAGATTCTTTTTAAAGGCCTCGTAGTGAGTCGCTGGCCATCTCACCTAAGGAAGTGTGATGAACAACTGGCGTAGCTCACGACTTGTGGGTAAAGATGTGCAACCTCTGCAGAGTGTAAAACTGGTATACTAGCCGTGCTCACGGTTATGAGCGGCCCAGATCCTCCTTTTGATTAGTGAAGTTATCTCCTTCCGACGAGGGAGGTGCTTCTCGGGGTTTACCTTGGTGGCTTGGTTTTGGTTTGGTTTCTCAGTAGTTACATGTTTAAACTTGACTAATTACTAGGTAACCGGGTTAATGGTGATTCATCAACTCGTAGTAAATAGCTTTAATAAAATTTTGCCAACACTTAAAAGCTAATGCAGATGAGTCAGCCAGCCTAGAGCCTCATAGTTTGTGTTATACTTGTTGAGTACAAGTTGTGTACTCACTCTTGCCTCTTCTCTACTTTTTCCTCTTGGCTACGCTACTGCTGCTCAGTTCCTGCCGACACGAGGGAGTTCGTCCAGCGCTACCAGGACTTCGAGGACTTCTAGGTGCTTCGTCTCCCAGTCGACGTCCCTGTGGCGCCCTGCTTCAGCTTCGGAGAGCTTTTATCGTATTTTGTACTTCGCTTCCGCTGTATCAGACATTTTTGTCATTATTGTAATAAATAACATTTGTATTCGCTTTATTATGTCTTTTTACGTGATATGTGCTATGATATACTGTTCATTCTATTGTATATGCGTGTGACTTGATCCTGGCACGTATATGATTGCTCGGTTTATGTTCTTTTATAAACCGGGTGTTACAGAACAATTCTCAGGTTGCGGATCCAATCCGCATAGTTAGTCCCATTCAGTTTGTCCTTCTCAAGGACCGAACGCAATGAAAAGGATTGGGTGTTATTGCGGACCATGATCTACAACAAAATAATAATGCAAAATACTAAGACAAACGTATTCATGATGGAGTGAACGATATTAAGCAATTAACAGAATTTACTCCCACTAAAATCAATATCCCTATATTGATTCTTAGCGATTCAAGACCCACAACTATCAAGTCGACTAGTGAGCTTTAGCATCACTGCTAGAAGACTAGATAGATTGGTAAGCAACTCTTTGCTAATCATATCACATATGACTCTTGTTGTTGGGTGACATCTCCATGTCTCGCTCCCGACCTTTATGCCCCTAAGTCCTTAACCGTTAAGATGACCTTGTCAAGCTAACCAACCCTTTATGCGTGCATGTATCCAATACAGCCTGTCTAGTCAAGGAAAACCAGTGGCGCCCTAATTTCATAGACCCACCACCAATCGTACAAGACATGTGACAGTGCAAGGTTTAGTTGGTAGGGCATGATAGCTCGAAGTTTGTGAGGGATCGTTCTACTTCTACTATGACGCACGTAGTAGTAAAACGTCAAGAACAGCAAGCACATAATTGTGAATCAGTATGGCCCTTGTTCTTTTGGTGATCTCCATCTCCATAGAACTTGTTCGCCATGTAGATCTCCATCTTCATAGAACTTGTTCACCATGTTGATCTCCATCTCCATGTACATGTGCACAATCCTTCATGTGATGAAAACTCCAAGAACTAGAACTTACTATTACACCTAATAGCTAGTAAATAAAATTACATTCACGACTTGGATCATCACAGGTTGGCACGCAGGCCATTACATTAAATGCAACAATTCATATGGCTCCGGCCGAATTATCATAATCACGACACGCAGGTCATGAAACAACTACACACATGCATCACATACACATAGAGGCCATACCGATCACAAAACCTGCAAAACAGAGTTATGCGATTCCGACATCCGAACTTAGAACGCCAAAAACTCTATCTTCCGTGCCGAATTTCGCAAATCTAAATTTCGCAGAAACAGCATTGCTGTTCTGAACCAAGTCTAACTTTTTTTTAGATATAAATCGATATAAAGTTTGCCTAAATCCGAGTTCGTATGCAAAAGTTATGACTATTTTACTGTAAAACACGCTTTTGCAACAAAACAGAATTCGCAGTAGATCCAATCTACTGCCCTATGCATCTCATGCATCTGGCTTATTCTCAAAGTTTCGATTTGACCAATCACATTGATCTCCAACCGCAGCGACCGGGTTTATGTGCATCACTTAACTCCGATGGCGGAAAACCGTCTGGTAGGAGTATGTCGTTGCACAACCTTCGCAGCTAGTTTACAAAACTAGGTCATAGATCGATCTGAAACTACGCATATCTCTATATGCACATATCCGAATCTATAACGAGACAGCACTGGCTCTTGATACCACTGTAGGAATATGGGGTAGCAAAAACAAAATTTTTCTACCACATGAACCAGGATTACTGCAGTTATAGATCACGGGATTACCACTAGACGCGCATTTGCGAAAATTCTGTAGCGCGTCAGTGTAGTGCAGATGGAAGCCGACAGTGCAGTTGCGTGAACCTCCTCACGAACGGCTCGTCCTTGTGCAGCAAGCGCAGCACCTCCACGAAGTCCACACGTACGGGAAGAAGCTTCGCACTCCGGATTGCTAGATCCGCGAGAACGAACTAGGGCTAGATGCACGAGGAAGCGTAGCAGGGAGGAGGGGGCGGCTAGGGTTACTCCGGATCACATGAATAATACCGCCCCCCTTCTGTATTTATAGCTCCTTTGGGCGCCCCTTAGGTGGGTTTCCATGGGCCCCACCTTAGGCATCACCTAATGGGCCAACTGAAGCCCATTAGTGCATCTAAGCCCAGTCTAATTTGGATCTCATCCTCATTTGGCTTCTGGCCCTTAAGTGTGTGACCCTATGGGCTCACGCGTGAATAGACATGGCCCAGTACTCCTACTGGCCAATAGTTGATAGCGGTCTCTAGCAAGACGTGTCAACTCCTAAGCACGCGCGAATCATATCTGTCGAGCCGTCACAATCTTATACATGTTGTTCCCTTTGCCTCACGATATTTGGTCTTGCTTGAAGCCGACCACTCTTTCTCGATCCTGTGATTCGGAATACTTGGTTAACTCTTAACCCCAGCATGTCCATGCATTTCCTGATCCGAATCACTCGAGGGGGCCAGAGATATCTCTCTCTTGTAGAGAGGGGCAAATCCCATCTTGACCGACTATGTCTCACGGCATGCTTCTTGACAGACCCGAAAGCCACCTTTATGACTACCATGTTATGGTGCAGCGTTTGATGGCTCCTAAGTAAGTCGGTTCACATCTTGAGTACATACGACGATCTCAGGTCTTAGGACACAACATACATATTGTGTAATGAGAAGTCATCATCTCGTGTTGGGTCAGTTCAGTCTCATGTCTCACATGAGCCCACATTATTAGTTTGACATCCCCATGTCCATGACTTGTGAAATGTAGTCAATCAACTATTACATGTGCTAGTCTAATATTCATGTGTCCTCACATGAACTCCGACTAGGAACATTTTAGAATATTCATACAAGTATAGAGTTTCACAAATACTTCACATAAGCATTAATCAATATAAGTTGTCATCCATGAATATTCAAGGTACACTTTATTAACCATGAATACAAGGAAATATGATTGCCTCTAGGGCATATTTCCAACAGTAGATGTAATTGAGTTTTATATTACTCGCTGATATGTTAGAGAATGGATGACCGTGTGAGTGGATGTACACGGGCTGGTCCCTTTCGGGGTGACTGGAGCGATGAATGGATTGAGAAGACCGATGCTTTCTTTGATCGAGCATTTGCAATGGCCAAAAGAGCGTGTACCAGTTTGTGTCCCTGCAGCTGTTGTGCAAACAGGCGTCGACAAACAAAGGAGGTCATGGGTAAACATCTTTGCATGAATGGATTTATGACAGACTATACCCGGTGGTGGTGAAGCCGATCCTATGAGAGACGAGATCGTGAGACAACGCATTGAGGACGATGATGATGATGATGGGGGAGGAGACATGTCAAATGACTACCATGAAGCACACTTCGATGAAGGACGTAGGGAGGTGGAGCCAAAGGCAACGCAAAGGCGTATTATGACATGTTGTCTGTGGCACAGCAACCCCTTCACGGGCATACCAAGGTTTCTCAACTGGATGCCATTGCGCATCTAATGGCCGTGAAGTCCCAGTTTACTCTGAGTCGAGATGCCTTCGATGTTATGTTGATAGTTTTTGGCAGCCTGTTTCCGAAAGGTCACATTCTGCCTAAGAGCATGTATGAGGCAAAGAAACTCCTTCGTGCACTTAAGATGCCATATGAGAAGATACATGTTTGTCCCAAGGGATGCATTTTATTTAGGAAAGAACATGCAGAAGAAAAGTACTATCCAAAGTGTGAACCCTCTAGGTTCATGGAGGTATACTCTGGTGATGGTTAGAAAAGGCAGCTCGCAGTCCATGTGAAAATCCTACGGTACCTTCCGCCCATACAGAGGATCCAACAGCTTTTCATGACCGAGGAATTCGTGAAACAGATGACATGGCATAAAAAGTGAACTCGATACAATCTTGAGAAGTTTGGACATCCATCCGATGCTAAATCATGGACCCATTTTGATGCGATTCATCGTGAAAAAGCTGGTGAGGCTCGGAATGTACATGTTGCATTGGCAACAAATGGGTTCAATCCTTATGGAATGTTGGCTGCCCCATACACTTGTTGGCCGATTTTCGTTATCCCCCTCAATCTCCCCCCTGGCGTCCTCTTCCAACAACAAAATATATTCTTGTCGTTGATAATTCCTAAATACCCAGGGGAATAATATGAGTGTGTACATGGAGCCTCTGGTTGATAATTTGGTCCGTGCTTGGGAGTAAGGGGTTTGGACATACGACCGAGCTATAAAGACAAACTTCAAAATGTATGTTTGGTACCACTACTCCCCACATGACTTGCTGGTGTATGGGATATTCTGCGGCTGGTGTGTTAACGGAAAGTGCCCATGCCCAGTATGCAAGGCAGCTCTGAAGTTCATTTGGTTGACGAAGGGTGGCAAGTATTCTTCGTTCGACAAACATCGATAATTCCTCCCTCTTGACCATCCATTCAGACGAGACATTAACAACTTTACGAAAGGTGTCATAGTTGAAGACCCTACGCTGCAGATGATGATAGGTGTCATAGTTCGTGCTCAGTTAGATGCTCTCATGGTCAAAGTAAAAGAAGGTCGTTTTGTGGGATATGGTGAGCAACATGCCTAGACTCAGAAGTCGGGCTTGTGGAGGCTACCCTATATGGATGACCTTTTTCTTCCACATAACATTGATGTGATGCACACTTAAAAGAATCTCGACAAGGCACTTTGGGGAACAATTATGGACATTCCTGATAAGACAAAGGATAATGTTAAGGCTAGAGTGGATGAAGCAATGTTATGCAATAGACCAAAGCTAGACATGGCGCCTCCCAGAGGCGGCATGTCATGGAGAAAGTCTAAGGCTAATTTCGTCCTGGCGAGGACCCAAAGGAGGGAAGTACTAGAATGGTTCTAAATGTTAACATTCCCTTATGGGTATGCATCGAATTTGAGGAGGGGAGTCATCTTATCTACTATGCAAATCAGCAGGCTCAAGAGTCATGACTACCACATATGGCTTGAGCGGCTTCTTACGATGATGGTTCGAGGCTACGTCCCTTAGCATGTCTGGCTAGTGCTGGCAGAGTTGAGCATTTTTTCCGCCAGCTATGTGCTAAGGAGTTATCTCGGACCATGATTACAGACATGGAGAAATTGGTGCCTGTGTTGCTCTATAAGTTGGAGAAGATCTTTAAACCCAGCTCCTTCAATCCGATGCAACATATGGTTTTTCACCTCCCATAGGAGGCACGAATTGGGGGGGGGGGGGGTGAAGGGCATTGGTGCTATTCAATTGAGAGATGTCAAAAGGTTCTTTGAACAAAATGTTAAAATAAATGCAAAATTGAAGCTTCCATTGTAGAGGCATACATTCTGGAGGAGGTGTCAAACTTCACAACAAAATACTATGCCGACAACCTTCTAAGTGTTCATAATCTACCCCCTTATTACAATGCTGGTGAAGATCAATCAAACCTCAGCATTTTCAGAGGGCAACTCGGAAGTGCAAGTGATGCGACCATCAAGACCTTAAACCACCAAGACTGGTGCAGTATAATGCTATATGTGCTGACTAACCTTTCCGAAGTTGAGCCGTACAAGCGGTAAGTTCTCAACTAACTTGTTCTTAGTTACTCACTGTTCTGCATCCAAACCCCTTGTTCCTCATTGGTACAGGGAATTTCTTCATCAATTCTGGACTCCATCAAGGGAACCTACCCCGTAGGAAGCTGATACCCTTCTTAGGCAGGATGCGAGAAATGGAATGCCTGATTTCTTTTCTTGGTTCCAACAAAAGGTACTATACAATTTTTCTCGTACTGAGTATGACATTACAAGTTGCTCATACAAGTGAATAATATAACGAACTATACTGCTTGAACTTACAGGGGCAATCCAATGTTTCTATAAGTGCCGAGTTGAGATAGGTTACTGATGGCTTTGCCTATAGGGTCAGGTCATTCATCGGTTATGACGTGAATAGATATCACTTTTACACAATTAGGCACGAGTAGAGTCAGCCCAATCGAAGAACCACCAATACCGAAGTTTTTACGTAAGGCCTTGATGGGGTCGAGTATTATGGAAGAATTGAAGAAATATACGAACTCAAGGTTCATGGTTGCAAATCTCTAAATCCTGTCATATTCAAATGCCATTGGTTTGATCCTCAAGTAGTGATATGGACCCCTAATCTTGGGCTAATCAAAATTTCACAGTCAACCGTCTTATCAGGAGATGATGTCTATATTGTGGCTCAACAGGCCACACAAGTTTATTGTCTCTCATACCCATGCCAAACCGACAACCGTCTCAAGGGTTGGGATGTTGTGTACAAGGTATCGCCACACGGTAAAGTACCTGTCCCCACAACATAGACCCAAAGAAATGTGATGGAGAGTTCTTCCAAGAAGATGGGATAGAAGGGAGTTTTGAGATAGACTTAACCGAAGCAATCGAAATGAAGTAGACAATGAAAGGGTTGTTCATGAGGATACCGGAGATGAGGTTCATAATGCGAAGGGCATAGAATTACTTGAGCGATTACATCTAGGCAATGACAATGATGACAACACTCATGATGATCCATCTAATCTCGGGCATAATTATATGGACATGTGTGATAGTGATGATGAGATTTAGGATCCATCTAATCTCGATCATGATGATTATTTCTAATACATGTATGATCCGTACTAATTATTTTACAAGTTGTACTATTTAATTTCTAATACATGTACTCATTGGTTTACTCTTATTAATTGCAGGTGATTGAGCAAAGATGGTGGGTGGTGGTGTACGTGTTGGCGATTTACAGCAGAGGGACCGATGCAGCTGAGGACTCCGGGAGGGGTCGAGGACGAGGTTGAGACAGGGGTCGAGGGAAGGGTGCCTTGAGGTCACAGTCACCTGCAGCTGAGGCCTCCAACAAGCCTCGAGGGAAAGGCAAGGCTCGAAGGAAGGGTGTTCCAAGGTAATCGTCGACTGTGGCTTCGTCGTCGTCTAAGGAGGAGGAGAACGTACCTTCCACTCATGACTCAAGTGATTATGAGGAGGTACAGGTGGAGCAGTAGCAGCAGGAGTAGGAGGAGGAGGAGGAGGAAGGGGATTTCGTTTCCTCTGGCTCGACGAGTGTCTGGTTGTGAGTTCCCTCGACCCTCCCTCAACGGCCGATACCTTTTGAGAGACGCCCAATGATTCAACCCATTGGGAAAAGGTAAGTAACTTTAGATGTGTATGACTACTAATTCAATCACATAGAACAAAACTAATAATTTATCTTAATCGCATGGACAGGGTTGGACGGTGGTTGCTCCAGATGATCACAAACGCCTTCTCAATGGCATCCTGGGTCTTCTGTGCAGGCAACACTTCCCAGGCATGGTAGTGTTTGGCAGATCCATGGAGTCAGTGTACACATGGGAGCACTATGTCGTGTTTCCCGATATGCCAGATCTGGAGGGCAAGGTATTCACCAAAAGACGGATCGAGTGGTGGCCAAACTGTGGGTAAGTCTTCCTTGCACTACAATGCTATGTATATTACTTTCAAAGGGTATTCCTGAATTAATGACACAATTTGCTGAGTCCATATGCAGGATTTCTACATATGAGCGCTAGGATATGAGAGCAAGGTAGCCGCTTTGGCTCACACAACCTGTTTTAAACTTGTGAAGGATATACATTACGAGGTGCGTGTCCAGGCCGTCATAACATACCCCACTAACTTCCATAAGGTGAATGTGCCAAACAAAGAGGCAAGAATCATGAGGCTGACCCGGGAACAATACATGCAAGTTCATATAGAACCTCAGTACTGATTTTTTCTAATACTAAGTATGCTTAATTTGATCTTCTTATATGTTATTTACTTGATGTAGTGTAGGTGCATACGTGGTGGATCACCGGAAATCTCCAGTGCTGGGTGGAGGGTTGGGAGGAGATGCACAACGCTTGCCGGGAGCGGCGTTTGATGATGCCAGGCGCACCACACCATCAAGAGAACCTTACCCTCGATGAATACTAGGCTAGATGGGTACGGGAATTCATTTCTTAATCCTAATGCTCAATTATGCATAACTCTAATCATCTTGTTGTTTTCCCCGGTTCTCATCACATATATGGTGGCCAACCTTGCTCCTAGTTCAAGGCATGGGTTTTGGCTCACAAGAGCAAGGCGACGTCCGACGTCAACTACAAACCGGAGGACCCGCCCCTGGCATACAACAATGCGACTGTCCACAACCCCTTGATGGAGTCCAAGGGCCAGAGGGTACACATTGGTGGCAAGGAGAGTACGATCAGAGCACCCAGCCCCTTGATGGAGAAGTCATCATGAGGGTGGGAGGAGACAAGAAGCATGGGCGGTACTGGATTGGCGACAACACACTCAACACAGCCACTACTCCGACGCTCTCACAGATTCGAGCGACGAGGAGGATGAGCTCAAGCCCGGCCATATTCCTATGGTCGGACGCTACACGGTCCCGGATGGAGGCACTCTAGGTTATTTTAGTTTTGTTCGTCATTTATTGATTTTTACATATGTTTGTTTTGCATCGTAACATTGGGGTGAAATATTGTAGGCCCGGTTGGAAGAAGAGAGCAGGCAACCGAAGGAGATAGAATAGAGGATGGAGGCTGAGTGACTGAGGATAGAAGCCGAGCGGCAAAGGATGGAGCAGATGTTTCAGTGGATGCAAGGCCTTGGCGAGAGGATGGGTTAACATATGCCACCGATGCTATATATTCCCTGCTCCACCTCCTCCTACAACTACTCCTGTGAGTATAAATAATTTAGTTTGTATGTTTCTGTCTTATATCTTATCTCACACATGCTAAATCTTCTCCTTTGTGGAGAATCAATCAGCGGCATCAAATGATGGGCCTCATGACCCGGATTTGTCGCTATCGTCGTGGCAGCAGTGGCCAACTTAGTGAGTACTTGTAGACTTACTTGTATGGACTTGCATGGACTTGTATGGACTTTGGAGTTACTTATATGAACTTGCATGGACTTGTGGCATGTGATGGTTATTGTGATATCTGTGATGGTTATTGTGGTATATATATGCATGGGTACCATATACGTGTCTGAATAGTAAAATAGAAAAAAGTCCACTTTGCCGTGTGCCACACTCGGCAAAGTGACGTTTTGGTGCACCACGGGCTGGCTGTTTGCTGAGTGCTTTGCCCTAGGCACTTGGCAAAGTTTGGATGTTTGCCGGGCGTCTTGCCCTAGGCACTCGGCAAAGTTTGGATGTTTGTTGAGTGCCTTCCCGTTCTGGCACTCGGCAAAATCGCTGTCTCTGTCATCTAGCCATCCCCCTAACTTTCTTTTTGTTGAGAGCCATCAAGACACCTGACAAAGTCTTTGCCGAGTGCCTGACGAAAAGCACTCGGCAAACTCGGCTTTACCGTCACTTTGGTTGCTATGTGATGTATGCACTCGGCAAAGCTCGGCAAAGGCTTTGCCGAGTGCCCTAGGCACACTCTGCAAATAAGAGGAATCCGATTGTGGCCTATCTTTGTTTTTTTAAAAGTTATATTGATCTATATATTTAAAAATGTTTTGCAAAAAAGCCTCTAAAGGTGAATAAAAAGCAGTAAAAATTTCAATTTAGCATGAAAGTTTAGATACTCCACAATGCGCGTAGACTGCTTGTTTCATCAGCCATCATTAGTAAGTGCTCCGTAGTCCATCCATACCTTAAATAACACAGCATCAGCCGGAGGGATGAACTCCCTCATGTCGCCTGCAACGAACTCAACAGTGCCATCAGCCGGCATGGCGTCCGCCACGCGGGGCAGATCCAGCACCGAGCACCTCACGTGCGGGAAGGCCTTGGCAATGGCCCTCGCCGTCGTCCCGTTGTGGCCTCCGACGTCGACCAGGGACGTCACCCCGGCCAGCACCTCGCCGTACTCGCGGACGACGATCTCCAACACGAAGCGGCTGTCCGAGCCCATCGCCTCGTCGAAGCACGCGGCGAACGCCGCGTCGCGGTGGACGACGTCGTAGAAATCCGCGCCATGCGCCATCGTGAACGGCGTCCGCGACGCCGCGGCTCCGTCATCCTCCTGCAGCCACTCGGCCAGGTTCTGGGACGCCGTAAAGTAGAACGGCGAGCTGCACGAAGTGAAGAGCTGGGAGACACAATTGCGACCTTCCGTAGAGTCATCGTCGTCAACCAGGAGGCGGGATGCCGCCGTGAGGTGATACCACGGCTCGGCCACTGCCGCCGTGCCATCACTTGGGACGATCTCCTCTCTGAAAAGACCAGAGGCGGCCAAGAACGCCATGATACGTGACAGGCATGGCCGTTTGCTCGCGGCGATGGGGATGGCGGCGTGCAGCTCTGACAGGGATGCCAAGCCGCCGTGGCGGTGGATGGCGTTGGGGATCCCAAGTTTTATTGCGCACCGGGGTGCCACAGATTTGAGGTAGCCGAAATTGTGGCACCAAAGCTCTGCCTCGGCCTTCATGAGTTCAGCACCGGTGGCGGCCATGGCGAGCACCGGCATAGATGGAGGGGACATGCTCACTCTTTGGTTGCTCCTACGAGCTTGAGTGGCTTATTGTGTGAGCTGGTTTGAGAGATAACATCCTGGGCCGGGTATTTATAGACCTGATGGCAGTATTCCTTCGGCCTATTCGTCGCCAGTACTGTATTTTGAAAAACAAAGGTTGTTGGGTTTTTTGAGTGCAATAATCTTGTTTCACAGTTAGGCTGCATTTAGTTCCCAAAATAGTTTGCGCAGTATCCGTCACATCGAATTTTCGGACACATGCATGGAGTATTAAATGCAGTTAAAAAAATAACTAATTACATAGTCTAACTGATCCTATGAGATGAATCTAATGATGCTAATTAATCCATAATTGAACATTAATTGTCAAATAATAACAAAATGTGCTACAGTAACCAAATTCAAACTTTTTCACCAACTAAACACCCCCTTAACATATAAAAAATATCTTATTCTATTGAACGACTTCATCAGCTGGAAATTCAAATCAAGTGAAGCTGGAGCCGAGCAAAAGTGTAGCATGCAATCTATTGGTGACACTACCGGAAATGTGGCGTTTTGGTGTGCTAAAACCTTTGCCATGTGTATCTTATCGGGCACACGGCAAAGGAGGCATTTGCCGTGTGCCACGGTATAGAGCACACGGCGAACGTCTGACACACGGCAAAGACTTTATTTGCCGTGTGCCACGAGATGAAACACATGACGAACGTTAGGCACACGACAAAAGAACAATTTGCCCGTGTGCCACCGGAGGATGCACATGGCGAACGTTTGGCACACGGCAAATGGGCCAAGTTTGCCGTGTGTCTAATAACGTCCGACACACGGCAAAAGGGCCATCCATTAATAGCCGGTAACGGCCACCATGTTTTGTCGTATGCCTTCTGTTAGGGCACACGGTAAAGGTGCCGTTGCCGTCATCTCGCCATCCAGGGACTTATTTTTGCCGATTACCAGGTGAACACACGGCAAAGCCTTTGCCGTGTGCCCGATAAAAGGCACACGGTAAAAGTGCTCTTTGCCGACGTTTGTAAGCGTGAGCCCTTTGCCGTGTGCAAACCGGCCGGATCCCGTAGTGTGAGATATATTATATGTTCAAGGCATGATATATATATATATATATATATATATATATATATATATATATATATATATGAGCCAATACAGATATCTAGTATCACATCCTTGTTGGTAGCACCACTTACCATTCAAAAGTGTAGGATGCAATCTACTGGTGTGTTTGGTTTGAGGGTTGAGAGGGGGTTGGGAAGGACTGGATCTAGATGCATATTCCATGTTTGTATTGAGATGTACATGAGTCGGATTTATCCCCTAAGAGCAAATTCCATGTACACCCTCAATCTATCCGCCCAAAATGAGCAGATGCGTCCGGCTCCATCTCTGAGCACGGGAGCAATGGAGGCGGGCGAGCAGCAGCCGACAATCTGCGGCGTGCGGGGTGGGTGAGCGGATGGCGCGGGCAAACTCGGAGCTGACAGCAACCGAGAAGCGAGCGGCACTACGGGAAACGGCAAATTTACCGTGTGTCTAGACATTTGCCGTGTGCAGGATATCGAGCATAAGGCAAAGAGTGTATTTGCCGTGTGCCACACGAAAAACACACGACAAACACAATACGCACGGCAATAACCCCTTTTGCCATGTGCAGGTCAGAAAGACACACGGCAGTGATTTTTTGCCGTGGGCCGGATCACGCCACACGGCAAAAAACCCCACCATTTATTTCAAACTCAACACCCTCCCTTATCCACTCCTGCCTTATCCTCTCCACCGGCCGCTCCTCTCCTTCTCCCCATCGGCGGCCTCTCCTTCTCCCCATTGGCGCGGCACGTGGCCTGCACCTCCTGCTTGCTGCCCCTCTCCTCACCCCTTCGCTCGCCCCTCACTTGCTATAGTGGGGAGCGGCGGCGGGGCGAGGGGTGGCGGCAGCGGCGGCGCAGGGGGAGGGGAGCGGCAGTGGCGGTGCAGGGGGAGCGGCGGCGATGGCCGGGCGAAGGGAGCGGCAGCCGAGCGAGGAGCAGTGGCGGCGGCATCAGCCAAGGCGAGGAGCAGTGGCGGTGGCCGGCGACCGGCTCGAGGAGCAGCGGCGGCGACCAGGCGAGGGGAGCGGCGGCCGAGCGAGGAGCAACGGCGGCGGCGCAGGCCGGTGAGTGGCTCTTTCCCTTCAGATCTGATGAAGCAGGGTGGTGGAGCGGCGGCGGCGTCAGCCGAGGTGAGGAGCAGCAGCAGCTGTCGGCGCAAGGAGAAACGGCGGCGGCCGGGCGAGGAGCAGCAGCGGCCGCTGGGCGAGGAGCAGAGCCGGGGGCCAGTGGGGGCGCCTGTGGGCGGTGGCTTCACGGCCACGGGCGGCTGCTAGGACATGGCCGGCGGCCGGCAGGACCACCTGCGAGCGCTGTCCCCTCCCCTCCTCTCCTGGCGAAGACGGCCACCTGGAGGAGCTCCTCCTGCATGTCGTGGACGGTGGCGGCGGCGCGGGCGGATCCGTCCTGGCGAGGGCGAATCCGTCCTCGGCGGGCGGCGGAGCAGGCAGATCCGACGGCGGCCTCCACCCCTCCCTCCATGGCCATGGTGAGCGGCAGATCTCGGTAGCGCGGGCGGATCTCGGCAGCGCGGGCAGATCCGGTGGCGGAGTCCTCCCCTCCCTCCATGGCCACGACGAGCGGCGGATCCCGGCGGAGCTGGCGGCACCGTCTCTCCACGAGAGCAATGGCGACGGCGCGGCTCCGGCCTTCCCTTGACGGCCTTCCCTCGGTGGCGGCGGCTTTTTTTATTTATTCTGAAAATTTTTGCCGAGTGCCACTTAAACATACGGCGAACCGTTTGCCGTGTGCCTGAAAAAAGGCACACGGCAAAAGAGCTCTTTGCCGATGTTTGTATGCCGTGAGCCCTTTGCCGTGTGTTACACACGGTAAAGAGTTTGCCGTGTGTTTACTGGGCTTTGCCGTGTGCAACAGGCACACGGCAAACCCCCCGTCTCCGGTAGTGCGGATGGGCTAGCTCCAGTAAGAAGAAGGGGAAGCAAGATGAAGAAGAAGGTGAGCAAAGATATTGACTTGGGGATCCCGCTGAAAGGCTGCCTAACAGTGCAAACGACCACCTCAACTAACATGTGGATACATAGAATCAAATAGAAAACTGGGACCAATTGAATCCTTTAACCAAATATGTGGATACATAGAATCAAATAGAAAACTGGGACCAATTGAATCCTTTAACCAAATATCAAATAGAAGAACCAACCTGATCCAAAAAAAATTAGGATATAGGTACGCCTCATCCCATATAGTGCCGAAACCAAACACATGCTATCAGACAATGAGTCGCTGTTCATGTGGCACCATCCTAGAGTGCCACAAAAATATCAACATGTGGCACCATCAAGTTAACGTAACAGGAAAGGAGTGGCGCACCAGACAATGAGTCACTGTTCATATACGTTGAAATGTGCTTGCTAAAATGGACGCACATGTGTACGACAATTGTGGTGCTCTCAACAAGTTGCTAAGCAATCAAGGGGATGGCGTGGCGAACAATATCATTGGTGCAAATGCAGCTGTATTACGCATATACCACTGCTAGAAAAATCAGCATTAGTACCGGTTGGGAACCCTGGTTTAGCACCAGGCGCCCGACCAGTACCGGTTGTCCGGTACTAAATGAGATGTCATTTAGTACCGGTCAACATGCCTAGTACTAAACGACCCATTTAGTACCGGTCAGTAATGACACTGGTACTAAACGGTTTTGCACCCAAAAAATAAAGAAAAAAAATGAAGAACACTTGGCAATGCCCCGGTCACAAGTCACGCGATTTTTCACGCATAAATGTGCGTGCGCGGTCGCGAGGATTCGAACCCATGACCTTCATGGTCGCGTGTTACTTCCCTATCATCTCACCTACACATCACATGTGACTAGAGGGGAGATGCATTCCTTTTGAAGTAACCCGTGGAGGACCATTTAGTACCGGGCCAAGACACTGGCCGGTACTAAATGTCACATTTTAGTACCGGCCGGTGCCTTGGCCCGGTACTGAATGGCCGTGCCATTTTAGTACCGGACCAAAACACCGGTGGGTACTAAAATGCGACATTTAGTACCGGCGGTGTCTTGGCCCGGTACTAAAATGGCTCCGGGGGCTTTCAAATTTGAGCCCGGTACTAAAATTGTCCCGTGCCAACGTTTGTACCGGACTAAATCATGCCCGGTACTAATGGCCATGGACGAATGAGCCTTTTTCTAGTAATGTACAGATATTACGTGCACAAGTATCCACATCCTTTTAGGGAATGTAGGAAATGTAAGGCCTCTGGTTGCATTGGTCACGTGCTGTCACACTCTGAAATCGTTGGATTTCAGGATGTGATTAGAAAAAAATTAAGTAATAATTTTCTCAAAATTTTAAAATTTTCCAACATTTATTTTCTTTAGAGGAATTTAGTATAGGAAAATAATTGGTTGATTTTTTTAAAAAAATAAATGATGTTGTTTTGTTTGCTTTCATTCATGCCGTTACATTGGTTTTTCCATGTTTGTGTGTTTGAATTTGCAAAACAAAAATACTCAAAACTATCCCAAAATCTTTTTCTTTACCTTCCCTTTCTCTTTTGACCCGGCCCAACAATCTCTCTCTCTTCCTCTCTTTTCAGCGGGCCTAGCCCAGCTCTCTTCTCTTCTTTCTCCCTGCGACTGCCAGCCCAGCAAGTTGCCCCGGCCTGCCTCTCTTCTCCCTCTTTCCTCTCTCACCGCCACCCGGCCCCAGCCATCAAGGGCCTCTCCTACCTCCAGCCGCTCCATCTCCCTCCACGCTGCACGCCCGCTGGCCGCTCGTCTCCATCACCTGCTCATCTCCCTCCTCCCCCCGCTGCACCCGCCGCCCTCTTCAATGCTCTTGATGGCCGCCATCATCCCCCCTCCCGCCTACCCTCTCCCTCAACCCGTAACGACCGCCACCATTATGGTCTTGATGGCCGGCTGCCCGAGCTCCACCCCCTCCCCACCGACTTTCCCTCTCCCCCTCCCATGACCTATTTAAGGCGCATCCGAGCCCCCTGCCCTCCTCTTCCACCACCCCCTCATCCCTAGCGCCTCACACCTTCTTCCCCATCGAGATTGCGCTTGCCCGCCGTTGCTCGGAGCCAAGGTTTTCCTTATCGATAGAAAAAAAATATCGGAGGTCACTGATAAACAGAAATATCGGATATATCAGAATTCTATCGGTGATAGACTTTTTTTTCGGACAAAATTTAGAAAAAAACACTAAATTTGTGCAGAATTAAACATATATCCTTTCCAAACCAAAGAACATGGAAAACTAGACATAAATGATGTAGAAAATAAGAGAAAGTCACCCTTTGATAGCACATATTCAATAACACCTATTGGATTGCCCACCATATAGGCTCATGGCATTCTACATTAAGTTAAGTGGTGAAACAACAAATAAAATCCAAAATATTTCAACCAACGGTCCAAAATGCTACTGGTTAGAATGAAATTGTTGCAACAACAGTCCATAGCAAGCTTGGTCCACAGTCCCAAATATTACAAAGTTCGAATGAAACTTGAACACACACACAACAGTTCATAGTCCCAAATACTACAGTCCACAGACCCAACTTTGGACACCAAAGTAGTATGTAGTCCAAAATATTACAAGCACAACATAGCCACATATGGCTCAAAATTCTGATCTCTAGATCAGTTCATAGTCCGTGGCCCCTAGGATGCTCATATCACTGCAAAAATTGCATATATGCTCAAAATCTGGTCACTAAATTCCAATTCAATTAATTCATATGACGTCCCGGCGCGGCGAGGGTGGAGCTGGAGCGACGCAGCCAGAGCTGGAGCGCCGCCGACGAGCCACGCGCCGTCCAGGCGGTGGCTATACAGCCCAGGAGCGGGGGCCCGGCGCGGCACGGCCGGAGCGCAGTGGTCCGGCGCGGCGCGGCCGGAGAGCGGCGGCCTGGGGCGGCGACCGGAGCGCGGCGCAGCCGGAGCGCGGCGGCCCGGGGTGGCGACCGGAGCGCGGCGGCCCGGGGCGGCGCGGCCGGAGCGTGGCGGCCCGGGGCGGCGCGGCCGGAGCGCTGCGGCCCGGGGCGGCGCCCTGAGCGCGGTGGCCCCGCGCGGCGACCTGGTGCTGCGCCCGCTGCCCTGTGGCTGCTGGCCTCCTGGCCGCGCGGCACGGCCCCGGCTGCCCTGGCCCTTGGCGATGGGCGGCGGCCAAGCTTGGGTTGGCGGCGGCTCGGGAGGAAAACAGGGGGGAGACCGGGAGAGAGAAGCAGAGAGAGAGACGAGCGGTGGGGTGGGGTGGGGAATGAATCGATTTAGGGTTTGGGGAGGCCTGCGGGAGCATTTTGACCCGTTCCTGGGCTTTTGGCGGGCCGCGGAAACGTGATGGCGCGAGTGATTTCAAAACGACGAAATTTTTGAGCGGTAAACTGAATTTATCGGACCCCACCGGTAATACTGATATATCGGAAATATCGTTTTTTTATCAGTGATAAGGAAAACCTTGCTCGGAGCACGCTGACGCCACCAAGGGCTGTGCGACAACGAGCCACGCCCAACCAGCCGATTCCCGTCACAAATTGGTCATTAGAGCGCCAACGTCCTGGAGGTTGATCCACCGCCAAGCAACGCTCCATTGCCGCCTCCTCAAGCTCCACAGCCGTGCCGTCAATCTCCCGCTCCACTGTGCCCTCGTCGCCTGTGACCGCCGCCGAAGCACCGCACGAGGGTAATGATCCTCACCACCCACTTTTCCCTCTCTTTTGCTTCCCTGTGCCTGGAATTACTCGCCGGAGTTCCCTCTCCGCCCCTTGCCATCGTGCGCCCCTCTCTGACCACCACCTCGCCAAACCGAGCCTTCCATCGTGTTCCCCGCTGCTCCAGCTTGCTCGCAGGCCAAACCACATCCAAAGTCGAGCCTCCTAGCTCAGAATCATCAACTCCGGTGATCTCTCGGCCATGCGACATCGCCTGCAGTCATCGCCAGTAGGCCGCGCCGCTCGCTCAGCCCAGCCGAGCCAGAAGCCGCCCTGGGCCGCCCGATCTTGATCGAACGGTCCTGATTGGATCTGACCAGAGTCAATCCACCCTTCCTGATCAACCATAGGAGTTTTTGCAAAAAGGCTCCTTCCATTTTTGCAAATTGACCCGCAATCCACAGAAGTTAAAAAATAATTCCAAAACAGCCCTTTTTCTTCTATTTCTTTTTTTGCAAAGTTTTTTTCTATTTCAGCCCCTTAGCTTTCTAAAGATAGAACCCGCAGTCCTTCTGCCCTCTGTTTTCAATCTAGCCCTTGCATTCTAAGTTTATTTATGTTCTAGTCCCTTGTTTCTTCAGACCTAGCCTCTGAAAGTTCTAATCTCTCAGCATATATAAGCCCATATGTAGAACCTTGTTTTATCTATAGATTCTACGTTTTAAGTCCTTTTCATCCCGTTCTTGTTGCATTAGTCTTATTTCACCATAAACTATTGGTTAGTAATGTCGTTGTGTCGTACTTCCTGTTTTAAAATTAAATATAAATTTAATTGAATAATATTCTCTCATCTAGCCTTTCTAAATTAAAAGCTAATTAGATGTTTACCTCGGTTTTCATAATTAATGTTAACTTGCTTAATATCAACTCAAATGATTTTTAGTTATAATTAGTATAGTTCAACACAAATCATAAAGCTATGCATTTAGAATCTCACAAGTTTATTTTCTAATTAATTGCTTAATTAGTGTAATTTATAGACAACTATAAATAAAACTCGCTATGTTTTACTTTGCTTTTGTAAATGTTAATATAATATGAGTTAACTGTAATCCTGGATATTTTTTTGAAATGTCCTTCACGTTTGTTTTCAATTAAAATAAATGAAACTTATAGTTCTTTTGTTTTCTTTTATGATAGAAATCTTCCGATAGCTATTTTTTTCAAACCTAGCTCCATTTTTGGCGTTTCTTGCGATCTCATAACTGCAGCAGCCAGTCCTATATTTTAGTACGCTCTTTTAAAACCTTTCTTTTGATTTGGTGTACTGTTCTTAGTTTGTTGTTTACTTTGTATGGTTGCTCAATGATTGCTTTGAGTAGAAGGTTCGTTGTTCGAAGCTTGAAGATCAGGAGTTCCAAGTGAGCAAGAGCTGAAGAGCAGTAAGAGTAAATTTTTGTCGGAGAAAGGCAAGTGACCCTAACCATCCTTCTACCTATGTTTTATTAGAAGAATACTATGGATTAATTGGAATATGGAGAACCATTCAGGAAAACAGTACAACCACAAGAACCATATGGCTCTGATCTTGGATGATTAATTAGACACTAGTTTGAAGCAGTCTTACCGAAAGGGCAAGAGGCGCGGCAGTAGATGGGGTATAATCCGGTCCTCTTGGGAAGTGGGCTTTGCTACGACACTATGCCCATTAGGGAGGTTTATACTCTGCTACTGCTCCGGAAACCTTAGCAGACTACTTTTTATTAGAAAATTTTTGTAAAGGCCTCATAGCATCCCTATATAATCACACCTCGAAAGTGTCCCTAGCTAGCACAACATGGTTGGGTCCAAAGTTCTTTTGAACTTTTACATGACTTGTGGTGAAAGTGTACAACCTCTGCAGAGTGTTTAAAACTAATATATCAGCCATGCTCATGGTCAAGAGTGGCATGGAATCTTACATGATTAATAAACTTAAAGATGGATTTAAATTATACTCTGGTTATTTCTTGTGGTCTTAGTGAGTAACAACCATAACTGTACTCACACTTGCTAACCGCTGCTCAGAAGAAGAAGGTGTGAACTCTTCTGAAGATGATGCTGAGCTCTAGGCGTACATAGCCCACAGTCGATTGCCTGTGAAGTTTGGAGTCTTCATTTCTAGGATAAGCTGTTGATCTATGATAGTCTTTCAGTTGTTGTAAGTCTCTTTTGTGATACTGTTCCTGAGTACTCATTGTTGAAGTTACTATATGTATGAAACTTAATCATGTCATACATATAGTTATGCATTCGGTTTTGTCCTTGAAACCGGGTGTGACACGTACTACTACAAAAAGGGCCCTTAGTACTGACTGGAAACTGCCTTTTTGGTCCCGGTTTTCACTGATACCAAAGGGCTCGGTCTAAGACACCGGGTATTTCACCCGGTGCCTAAAGCCCCTTATGGTACTTATTAGAAAGACCAACCAGTATCAAAGGGGCATCCATGCTGACCCAACCTAAGGGATTTCCCCCTTTTCCCGGATCTTGTTTTATTTCAATTGTTTGTTACAGTTTATTCGTTTGGAATTGCTATGCGTACCCGAGCCATACATGCATTTATGACCATTAGTCACATTTGAATTCAAAGAATGTATGAAAATAACTAAAAGGAACCACCAGTCATGTAATTAAGTTTAGACATAATAATATTTACAAATATACAAATATTGATTGATGTCACGATTACAATATATGCAAGTACATGCTAAGACCCTCACGATATCAACGTGGAAAGCCTATTGATGTGACCGTCGTGGTAGAACTCACCTTTAAGATTCAGGATCTCCCTCATAATGAATCCTACGAGCTGCTCGGACACAACGTTAATCCTATGGACATCGTAAACTTCATCCCTGATTTGCATCATCTATCATTTTGGGGAAAAACTCCATATATTAATTCATCGCGTTAATATAATTAGGAAAATGTAGTCGTGAATGATTTGTACATACTCTTATGTCCTCCGTCATAGTCCTCCCGCATGGAGTTAGACCATCGTGCATGAAGTATGAACTCGCATACATAATACCCACACCAATTAGTTCCTTCTTTTTGTCTCGCACACTATAGGAGAAATAAATTAGTTATTTGATGTGGAAGGCATAGAGGACCAAAGGTGTTGGCGATCTTCGTGAGGGGTGTGGGGGGGCTTCTGGGACCTTCAAGCTTAATTAATAGGGCTCGAAGGCGCGTGGGGATCTCCGGCGTGACGATCGAAGGTTCTTGGGAGGCCATTGAATGGGCACAAGAATTGCGTTGTGACCTCCGAAGGCGCATGGAGCTCTTCAAGTCGGCTCGAAGATGACGACACACGAAGAACATGGACCCGAAGCCGGAGGTTACCTTCGGGAGCACATGAGAAGTGTGATCTTGTAGGGGTAGACAATTTGACACTCAAACTCCCGGAAGTGTCCATTAGACCCGAATATCATTCAAATATTTCCGGAACCATGTAACGGAGGGTCAAGGGTATAAATACCCCCACCCCATTTTCACTGTACAAGGTGGATCTTTTTTGGGAGAATATAATGTGTTTTCGTACCCCACTTTCTTCGAGTTTGTGATCCACCTTCCTTTGTGTTTGAGCTTCATAACTTAGAACCCAACAGAGATCGACAGAGGAAATTAGTAAGACCTCAAAAAGAAAATATTTTATTTGATATTGCACTGTCCTTTTCCTTGCTCTGCATTGTCTTTGACAAGAGGATATGTATAAACACTACTAGAAAACGGGCCAAAGGTTCTGGCCAAAGGTACCAGCTGCTGGCATCAGTACCGGTTGCAAAAGCAGCTGGTACCTTTGGCCAGCGGCGATCAAAGGTAAGGGGTTTGGTACCGGGTTAAAGCATTACCCGGTACCAAAACCCCAGTATAGGCACCGGTTAGTGCCACCAACCGGTACCAAAAGAACAAAGAGGAATAGGTACCGGTTGGTGGCACCAACCGGTGCCTAAAGGGCGAACAATGGCACCGGATTTTGCCATGACCCGGTGCCGCCACGTGCCCACAACAAAGGCAACGGTTAGTAACTTCAACCGGTGTCTATGCCTATTGTTTGGCACCGGTTGTTGAGCACCAACCGGTGCCTTTGAGCCACGCCTATTAATACCACAACCCCTCCCCCCTCCAAGCTGTCGTGAACTCACTGTTCATGGCAAATGAGTGAGGGGAGGGGAGGCGATTTTTTGTTTTTTTTCTTCAAAAAAGGTTAGTTATTTTTCTCCATAACTTAGCAATTGGTTTTTAGAAGCAGTTATCACTTAATTTAGTTTATACATGTGATAATTATTTTTCGTTGTAGCATTTTATTGTAGTTATATGCGTTATCAATTTATTTGATATGTGAATACTATCAAATTATTGTATTTATATGTTTTATCAATTTATTTGATAAGTGAATAGTATATATTTATTATAGTTATATGCATTATCAATTATATATTTGAATTCAAATTTTGTATGGAAATATTATCAATTACATATGCAAGGGTGCTTTATTTAGTTCCCTTCAAAATTCCAAAACTTTACAAGATTCCACATTCGAGATGCATGCTGCGCCAATTCGAGACCCGCAGCTCAGCTAGGCCAGAAGGCCACATGCGTTGTTTCTTGTACAAAAATATAAAGTTTCATATAGAGAAAAAAAAGTGTTTACACAGTCATGCAGTCAGAAGGCCATATGCATCGTTATAATTTTGTAGTTCAGTTTTATTAATAGCGTATTCAATATTAGTTATAAATTGGTAGTATGAATGAACTATTTGTACACTACAATGATGTATATAAATGTATTGTAGACCCAGATGAGTCGGCAATGGATGTACATGGCCGACCGGCGTTCAAAGGAGTTCATTGATGGCGTGCATGAATTCATAGAAGCGGCCGAGAAACACAAGTATGACGGTTTTGTTCGTTGTCAATGCAAATTCTGTAAGAATGAGAAGGATTACTCATCATCAAGAACCATGCACTTTCACTTGTTCAATAGTGGTTTCAGGCCGAACTACTATGTTTGGACCAAGCATGGCGAAAGAGGAATTATGCTGGATAATAATGTAGAAGAAGAGGACATGATTCATAACTTTGCAGCTAATTATAATGCTTTTTTCAATGACACTGCAATGGGTGAGCATGAAAAAGATACTGAAGGATACATTGTAGAAGATGATCTTGGTCAGATGCTGCGCGAAACTGAGGAAGGTTGCGAAACAGAAAAGGAATCGAGAGATCTGAAGCGTATGTTGGAGGACTACAGAACATTGTTGTACCCTGATTGCAAATAAGACCAAAAGAAGTTGGGTACGACATTGGAATTGTTGCAATGGAAGGCATCAAATGGTTTGTCTAACAAGGGATTCGAGGAGTTGCTGAAACTTATAAAAAACTTACTCCCTGAGGGTAACACCTTGCCGGCGACAACATACGAGGCAAAAAAAAGTTGTTTGTTCTTTAGGATTAAAGGCACAGAAGTTACATGCTTGTCCTAATGACTGCATCCTATATCGAGGTAAGTATGAAAATTTGGATTCATGCCCTGTATGCAACGCATGCCGGTATAAGATCCCTCGAGATGATCCAGGCGACGTTGAGGGGATGCGTGTCAAGAAGAGGGTGCCTTCCAAGGTGATGTGGTATTTCCCTCTAATACCACGTCTGAAACATTTGTTCTTGAACAAAACGAATGCTAAATTGATGCGATGGCACAAAGAAGAACATAAGCAAGACAATATGTTGAGACACCCCGCTAATGGGTCGCAGTGGACAAAAGTGGACAGAATATTACCAACATTTGCAAATGATGCGAGGAATATAAGGTTCGGCTTAAGTACGGATGGCATGAATCCTTTCGGTGAGCAGAGCAGTGGCCATAGTACCTGGCCTGTGACACTCTGTATATACAACCTTCCTCCATGGTTGTGTATGAAGCGGAAATTTATTATGATGCCGGTGCTTATCCCCAGCCCGAAGCAACCCGGTAACAATATAGATGTGTATCTGAAACCATTGATTGAGGATCTTCTATTGTTGTGGAAAGAGGAGGGTGTTCATATGTGGGATGCGCACGCAGAGGATCATTTTAACCTTCGTGCATTGCTTTTCGTAACCACCAACGATTGGCCAGCACTAAGTAACCTCTCTGGACAATCCAATAAGGGTTATAGGGCATGCACCCATTGTTTAGAAGAAACCGACAGCACGTACCTCAAGCACTGTAGGAAGATCATGTATATGGGTCATCGTCGATTTCTTCCGATCAAGCACCCATTAAGGAGGAGGCATGCTCACTACGATGGAAAGGCAGATCATCGCACCAAGCCTAGGCACCATTGTGGGAAAATGGTGTTTGAAATGGTCAAAGATATAAAAGTAGTATTTGGAAAAGGACCCGGCAGTAGATCAGTGCAGAGTGATGACGGATGTGCACCTATGTGGAAGAAGAAGAGTATTTTTTGTCAGTTATCTTATTGGGAAGTCTTAGACGTCCGCCACGCAATTGATGTGATGCACCTAACAAAAAAATCTTTGTGTGAACCTTCTAGGCTTCCTTGGTGTCTATGGTAAGCCAAAGGATACATTGGAAGCGCGACAAGATCTTTAACGTATGAAACAACGGGCCGCCCTACATCCAGAAAAAAGAGATAAAGGATGTCATTATCTAGGTTCTGCGTGCTACACTCTTAGTAAGGAAGAGAAGCAAAGTATGTTCGACTGTTTGAACAGTATCAAGGTCCCATCAGGCTACTCTTCGAATATAAAGAGGCTACTGAACTTGAAAGAGAAGAAATTCACACATGTAAAGTCCCATGACTGTCACGTGTTGATGATGCAATTGATTCCAGTTGCACTTAGAGGTATTCTACCAGCTAATGTTTGAGTAACAATTATAAAGCTATGCGCCTTTCTCAACATAATTTCTTAGAAGGCAATCGATCTATCGAGTTTAAGCAGGCTACAAGAGGATGTTGTCCAAAGTTTAGTCAGTCTTGAAATGATATCTCCTCCATCATTCTTTAATATTATGACGCATCTTCTAGTTCACCTGGTCAAAGAGATTGGTATTCTCGGTCCTGTTGTCCTTCATAATATGTTCCCTTTTGAACGATACTTTGCAGTCCTAAAGAAATACGTTCATAATCGGGCTCGTCCAGAAGGAAGCATTACGAAGGGTTACGTCACAGAGGAGGTCATTGAGTTTTGTGTTGACTATGTGGAAGAACTCTGCCCAATTGGGATTCCAGTATCACGTCATGAGGGGCGGCTGATTGGAAAGGGCACACTTGGAAGAAAATCAGTAAATGCCACAGATCATGCCACGTTGAGCAAAGCACATCTCACAGTTCTGCAACAATCAGCCTTGGTGGCTCCATACATGGAAGAGCACATGCAAATTGTGCGAAGCATATACCCTTTGAAGTCTGAGACATGGATTACAAAACATCATAACGATACATTCGCCACCTGGTTGCAGAAGGAAGTCATGGCCAATGATCAAATTATTGTATTCAATCCTGATGTACCAAGGATATGAAATTAATGGTTACATATTTTATACAAGAGCCCAAGATAACAAGAGCACCAATCAAAATAGTGGTGTCCGTATAGATGCCACCGACTCTAGTGGCCAAACGAACTCATATTTTGGTTACATTGAAGAGATCTGGGAACTCGACTATGGGCCGTTGAAGATACCTTTATTTCGTTGTCAATGGGTTAAACTCACAGGAAAAGGTGTCGATATCGAAGAATACGGAATGACAACGGTAGACCTCAAAGAGCTTGGCTATCGAGACGAACCATTCGTCCTAGCTAAAGATGTCTGTGCAGGACAAGTCTAGCAAACCGAGAAAGGACAAGTCCAGGAATAAATCAAGTTTTGTAGGTGCCGGAGATGAGCCAAAGCGCCGTATTGTTCTGGCAGTAAAAAGGAAAATTGTGGGAGTCGACGATATCACAGATGAAGAAGAATACAATAAGGTTGAAGATATGACTCCGTTCGCAGTGGAGGTTGACACAAGTATTCTTTTAGCCGAAGAGGAGGCTCCGTACGCACGTCATGATCATAATGAATGGACGATTGTAAAGCGAACTATCGTTAATATTCCCTTAGTTGAATGATTATGTCTTGTAATATTTTCTGTGAACATTATCAGATTTCTTATGCAATGAATTGATTTATTAGGCAATTAAATGATTTATTATGCAATTAAAATGATTAGTTATGCACCTAAATGATTAATCATGTAGTAATTATAATTATTGTGCATTTAAATGATTTATTATGCAATTATTTAATTTATTATGCAATTAAAATAATTAGTTATGCACCTAAATGATTTATTATGTAGTAATTAAAATTATTGTGCATTTAAAGATTTATTATGCAATTATTTGAATTATTATGATTTATTATGCAATTAAAATAATTAGTTATGCACCTAAATGATTTGTTAGGCAATTATAAGAGAAAAAGAAAGACGAAAATAAAAGAGAACCATTGGTACCAGTTGGAAAATCCAACCGGTACCTTAGCGGCCTATTTGGGTAAAAAAAGTGGGGCATCACGCGGGAGTCGAACTGTGGCCACGGAGCCCAAATTACATCGTGTTACCATTGAGATACTGAAGAATTCAATTCAAATACGGTCAAAGTAGACAGAAAAGTTAACTTCAAAAGGCCTAAGGTACCGGTTCCAGAAGTCCACCCGGTACCATAGGTGATTTTCACTTCCCGCCCGTTGGGGCCTAAGGCACCGGGTGTGCCAAGAACCGGTACCTTAGGCTTGCCAAGGGTACCGTGTGGGTCAACAACAGGTACCTAAGGATTACATAGGTACCGGTTGTGTTTTTTATCCGGTACCTTTGGCCTGGGGTATAAATCCGTCTCCTCTGCTTCTTCCTCCCAATTCTCCACTGCTCATCGCCTCCTCCAGTCGACCGCCGCCGCGCGCCCTCGCATCGTCGCCGCCGGTGCCGCTCCGGCCACGCTGACCCCCCCCCCCTCGGCTTCGCAGGAGCCTCGTGCGTCGACCCGTGGAGTCCAGTAGCCCGGAGGTGTACTCCTGCAGCCCCGTCCACGAGCACCGCACCGCCCTCGCCGCCAGACATCGCCGTCGACCCCCCTGCACCGCGCCATCTTTTATGTTGAGCCTCGGTGAGCCTCGACTCCCTTTCCTCTTCCTTTTAGGCCAGCTTTTGTAGCCTGTAGCAAGCCCCAGGGGCCGGAACACCGGACGCCGGTGCCTCGCCGCCGCACCTACCGCGGATCCGCCGTGGCGGACCTCACTACAGCATAGCACAGCACAGCCAGGCGCGGCCCTTGTTTTGGCCCGCGCTAACCTTGCGCATGCTCACTGACCCGGTTACACCCAGACCCGAGCACTGGCGTCGCTCAACCACTTGCCCCGGCGAGATCCGCCACCGCAGCGCCGCCTCCGCTGCTGCGCACCATGCTCCACCCCTGCAGAACCCCGCTATTGCCCTAGGAGGGTTACGCATGTCGCGTACACCACCCCTGACCAGAACTCGGGTCGAATTGGACCCCTGAGCATCGTATTTAGCCAAGTCCGGTGAAGTTCGCCCAGCACCGCCGGGGGATAGCTCGTCGGCATCGTATCGCCGCCGCCCCGAGCGCCCAACCAACCCTGGCCGCCCGATCCGGGACACGCGGCCCAGATTAGATCCCGCATACCCCTTCGCTCGGGATCGCACGATCGCGATCCAATGACCCAGAGCCGTTTGACCCGGCCGCGTACCGGTCAGCCTAGGCAGTTTTGCTAAAGAGCCCCTCTGTTTATTAGAAATCAACCCGCAGTCCAGCGTAGTTCAAAAATAATTCTAGATCAGCCCAGTTTTTAACGTTTAGGCCCCTGACCTTTTTAAAAATAGGACCCGCCGTCTAGCCCCTGTCTTTTTGCATGTTAGACCCTAGATCTAAGGTTTAATTATGTTTTAGTCCCTGGTTTTTGCGTAGAAGCCCCTGGAACCTTAGTTTTTCTCGCAGTTTAGTCCATAGACCTAGTTTTAGCTCTAGTTTTCACGTTCTAGCTCCGTTTTAGGTGTTCTTTTTTTCCACGCGATCGTTGTAACGCGTAGAATAGCTTTAGCTCAGTTTTGGTTGCCTCCTCTACTCTTTTCCTCTTGTTCTCTTTGGGGATACTCTACTGCTGCTCAGTTCCCGGCGACGCGGAGGAGTTCACCCAGAGCTACCAGGAGTACGAGGACTTCTAGGTGGTTGTCTCCTAGTCGACGTCCCTGTGGCGCCCAGCTTCCGAGTTTCGTACATGTTTTATGCTTCCGCATGCTCTGTATCAAACATTTGTCATTTATGTAATAAATAACATTCGTACTCGCTTTATTATATCTTTTACGTGATATGTGTTGTGATATACTGGCTTCATTCTGTTGTATATACGTGCTTCATTCTATTGTATATACGTGTGAATTGATCCTGGCACGTATATGATTGCGGCTAAGCATATAAAACTCACGCATTCGTCATCCCTCGACTCTCGACCTCGACCCCGACTCTCAACCCCGTCCCTCGACTCTCGACCTCGACCCTCAACCCTAGACCTCGACCCTCAACCCTCAACCCTGTTCCTCGACTCGGTTCCTCGACCCCGTTCCACGACACACACACACACACACACACACTCCCACTAACACACACACACACACAGACACACACACATACACACACACTATCTAATACACTCTAACACACACACACTCACACTCTAACACAATTGTATAAAGTATCGACCCTCGACACACACGCACACACTCACACTAACACACACACACAGACACACACAGACACACACACACACACACTCTCTAACACACAAACACACCCTAACACACTCTAACACATTTATATAAAGTATCGACCCTCGACCCTTGACACACACACACTCACTCACATACACTCACACACTGACTCACACACACTAACTCTCTCTCTCTCTCTTTCTCTATCCCACTAACACACAAACACACAGACACACACACCCACACACACACTGCCTCACACACACTCACTCTCTCTCTTTCTCTGTCCCTCTAACATACACACACTTTCTCTCTCTCTCTCAAACACGCATATTCGTTCAAAGAATTGAATTCTCCTACTTCATTTAAGGATGGACACATACTCTAACACATTTTTATGGTTTTAGTTAAGGATGGACCCCTTCGGTGATGACGAGGTCGCCAAGCAATACATGTTGGACGCAATAAACGAAGATACGAGGGCCAACACCACCCAGCCAACCAAGAAAATGGAGGGAAGACATGTCGTCACCGAAGTGGACGCAGAGGGCTGTCCAAGTGCTCCAGAGGCTGCTAGCACAAAATTTGTGAACCAATGTGAGGTTATTGTTCGGGCAAGAATTTCGATCACCACAAGACTATGGAAAACGAGCAAACCCGAAGAACATCAACACGCCGTGCCTGCACATCAAAAGGAAATGCTATGGGCAGAACTCAAGGATATGTTCACTCTTCCTGAAGGAGTTGACCAAGAACTTGTGAAGAAATGTGCCTTGAAAAAGATGGCCCTTGCCTTTGCAACTTTCAAGAAGAAGTTGTACATCAATTACATCAAGAAGGATAAGGATCCTAACTGGGACGATCTTCCTCAGGTTAAACCATACTGGGAGGAGTTCAAACAATACAAATTATCAGAGGAAGCCCAAGAAAAATCCGAACAGTACAAGGTGAATGCAGCAAATAAGAAGTACAGCCACTACCTTGGGGCTGCTAGGTACAAGAAGTCAGTTAAAAATGGCAGAAGATGGAGCAGGACCTTATGGATAGAGGCATCAGGCTGACGACTTGGTATTGGCCGGATAGATCCAAGTGGTGGTTATTTGCTAATGGCGTGACACTAAACCAGTTGGATGGAAGTTTGGTCGTGCCCGAGCATATGCAAGAAGTGTCCCGCGATCTAGTCGCAGCAATAGATGAGACCCAACAAGGAACATTCCAGCCTCAAAGGGAGAATGATGAGCTGACAAGGGCATTAAAAAATCCAGAACACCCTGGACGAGCCCGCGGCATCGGCGTGGTCCCATGGAAAGTTGCTTGGGCTGGAGATTCCTCTTACAAGACTCACCAAAAGAGCAAAGCCGAACAGGAAGAGAAATTTCGTGCCATACAAGAAGAGATGAACAGGAGGGTTGCGTCCTTGGAATCTCAGATGGACGCCAGGGTCAATGAGGCAGTGCAGCTAGCTCTGAGCCAAAGGGGCACTGCTGGGTCGCACCCGGATGTTGTGATAAGCCCGGCCTCTCAGCGACGCAGCATCTGTGCACCTACGGCGGCGCCCGACGTACAAGCGGAACAGCAACCCCAGATTGAGCCAACGGCAGTAGATGACCAAAGGTATCCAGTGGATGATGTCACCATGCCGACACCGTGCGAGCTTTATGTGCGAGCAAGAAATATATCCATTCATGTCGCATACGGGTCAGCCCTGCCCCTGAATCCTTCTACTACAATTCATAGAAGGCCGATACCCCCTGGCTACACCTCCGTCACAGTCCAGTAGATAGTTGGAAACAATGAGGATCTTGAGCTCGACTTCGTTGGAGCGGATGGAGAGAAGACATTGGGAGACGCACTGCACGAGGTCGTTCTATGGCGCATGGCCGACATCAAACTTACTACAAGCACAACGGCTCCCGTGCAGACCAATCGCCCGTCTCTGTGGCCTCCCTCACCGCCATCCCCACAACCACCTCCTTCACCACCGTCTCCGCCGGCGCAAAGGGCCACGATTACTCCAACTCCTCCTGCACCAGAAGAAGGAAAGAAAAAGACAGCATCCCTCCCAGCGGCTGGACCCTCAAAGAAGAAGCAGAAAACGGTCGAAAGAAAATTAACCTACGAGAAAACCGCTGAGGAGTTGGAAGAGGAGACTGCTCGATATATAAAAGAACAATTGAAGCCTAAAGTCCCCCCGCCGAGGGAAAAGGTACCTCTAGAACTAGGGAAAAAGCTTCTCGCAAACCTAGACAACTCACCAAAACCGAAAAGCTTACCCTCGGACTATGATCGTACTCTGACAAAGGCACACAAGGTGAGAAATCTGAAGAAAAAATTTGGCAAGACCATTCCTCAGCTTGGCACACAACAAAAAGAACTCGAGCCCCTCCGGGTGCCAGGGTTGCCACTCCTACACCCGACGGACGTACAACTCCAGGCAGACCTACAGGCCGCGATATTTCTTTCTAAAACTGGATTAACGCTAGAGGAGGCAACGGGGCAAGTGGAGGCTGAAATCCCTGTCGCTCCCGTTCTTACTCCATTATAGCATGGAAAACCTTTTGTCACTGAGGAAGAGGAGAAAAGTCTAGGCACGCAGATGTTCAATTTGCATAGATGGTACCTACGAATGTCGAATGACGAAGGGAAAATGTTTGGAGTCAAGTATCGTGACCATGATTTCTTCTGCGGGGAGGACGACTTCTAGGTGTACTTCAAAAATTTATATCACATTTATCATCGACAAGCCCTCGACGCCTCTATCATCACCATTTGGGTTTTGTAAGTATCACTTACCTCTACATTAATACTTTTTGTTAACAAGAACATAATTATATGTGTGCATTATAAAATTTCTATTGTATCGTTTAGACAGGAGACCCAAAGAAGCCGAAAATATGGATGGCACCATCAGATCGGCTTCATGTCTCCTTTGCTAGTCAACTAGAAAGTGCTCAATGAAAATTACAAAGAAACGTGCCAAAACATGTACGATTCGTTGACTAGGCAAAATTACAAATCCCATATATTCATACCATACAACTTTGGGTAAGTCTTGGTCGACTCAATCCTCTGTTATATTACTAAATAAATAATAAGTCGTCTAATACATGTATGTATATATCCTATCTATATCTGTAGTTATCATTGGATTTTACTCATACTTTCCGTAGAGACCGGCAATCTTATAGTCTTTGACTCAATGAGAAATTCAAAGTCCGCAATCCAACATATCCTAGACCCCTTGAACAGGTAAGTTCAGTTTGCACAATCAAATTCTTTTTCTGTTAATAATAATTCTTGAATATCGAACTTAACTTTGAGCACAGGGTTTGGAAAAAAATTGTGAAAAATAACAAAGGACGTGGTCAATAGAGGTCCGAACTGAACGTTAACATGGATTATCCGGTATGTTGATTCATAAAGATTTGTCTAGTTAAGTATATAATCCCAAATTGTTCTAAATTGAGTAATTTGTTTGTTTCTCCTTAAGTGTGCGAGACAACAATAAGGAACTGATTGGTGCGGGTACTACGTATGCGACTACTTGCACATCATGACTCCATGCGGGAAGGCTACTGATGAAGACACGAGAGTACGTCCAAACCGTTCACTAGTATATTTTCATAATTGTACTAACGCACATGATGTTAATCATTTTTTCCTAAATGATAGATGTCTCAAATGGGGGATGAATGTTACTCTACTGATCGAATCAATGCCGTGTGCGAGCAGCTCGCCGGATTCATTTTGAACGAGATCTTGGATCCTAGAGGCGAGTTCTACCACGACGGTCACATCCATAGAGGACTTCCATCGACCTCCTGAGGGGACCAGTAGTTAGACTACAAACATGACTTGTACATTTGTAAATATTTTTAAACGTTATGCCTTGATGTTTGTAAATTTGTAAATATATTAGTCCATCTAATTAGCTTAATTATATGCTCGCATTTCACTTTTAGTTAGTTTCAAATATTCTCTGAAAACGAACATGAACGACCAATAAACGTATAGTACTGTAGAGCTTGAGTGCGTTTAGCAATTATAAAAGAATAAACAGTAATAAATATAACAAACAAAACTGGCTTGCGTGGCAGCCTCTTTGGTACCGGTTGGACTTTCCAACCGGTACCATTGGGTGCCTAAGGCACCGGGTTAAATATCCGGTGTTTTAGACCCAAGCCAATGGTCTCGGTTGTGGGGCACCGGTTGGGAAACCGGTACCTTAGGCCCTTCTCAGCCGGTGCTGAAGGCCTGTTTTCTAGTAGTGACAGTCCCGTCGTGGTCGTATTGATGAACAGTATGAGAAGAAACTATGGCCTTACGTTGGAGCTATTAATGGCTTCGTTCCAAAATTCTGAAGTGGATGTGTACCGTTATTCAGATAAGAAGCTAAGGGACCAATCAGCTCCACGTAATGGTACCTTCTCTACAGGTGTATTATAAAAGGGTATATATCTGGAGGACTATTCAGATGTGTCGTGCAAATTTTCTGGTACTACCGAAAAAATAAGCCAAGCAATCTGATCCTATAGCTCATGATTGCAATGGTGAATGTGGAACACGATTTGCATATGGCCGAAGGGGAAGGAGAATGGAGCTATTCAAAGAATTCTAGGCGCCAAGTGATTGTTATTCTCCCCCTTTTCAACAATGAAACTATTTCTTTATGTAGTTTCGTTATTTGTCATTTTGCATGTACTTGTATTAAGTTTATAAGCAATGATGCATGACATATGCAACATCTATAGTTAATCCCTACCAGCATTATAATCGTCTGCAATTGTTTATTAGGAACTCATTTCATGAAATATGAGCTGTATATAAAATATTACCACTTGTCCATTATGTTATTCTAAGAACTATTATTTTTTTGCTCCATTCTACAGGAGATTTTTATACATGAGACTAAGCCCATCATTGAGAGTGCTATAATAGAAGTATACACTGCTCTACTACCCAAAACCATGGTCATTGTTGACCTAGGATGCTCTTCAGGACCAAACACATTACTCTTTATCTCCAATGTGATTCTGTGGAACTTCAGTTCATCCTGAATGACCTTCCAGGTAATGATTTCAACGAACTCTTCCGGGCAGTCGAAAAGTTTAAAAAGTCAGATACAACAGATCAACTTGGACGTGCACCACCTTTCTACTACATATCTGGGTTGCCAGAATCCTATTACAAAAGACTTTTTCCTCATCAAAGCGTACATCTCTTCCACTCTTCATACTGCCTTCACTGGCGCTCCCAGGTTTTTGTCCCGATCCTTACAAGATGTTATTTATGCATATCTATCATATTTTTCATGATCGTTAATTATGCACGTGTCATATTTTCCATGATGTACATGCATCATATCGTTCTAATGTGTGTACAGTGATATTCTCAAATGACGTGTATATGCAGGTACCTGGGGGGAGAGACGCTTATTTAAATAAAGATAATATATACATCACATATACCACAACGCTTGCTGAGGTCAAGCAATTCCAAGAGCAGTTCCATAAGGACTTCTCCCTCTTCCTGAAGCTGCGTCATGAAGAACTTGTGTATGGTGGGAAAATGGTTCTTATATTTCTTGGGAGGGAGGATGAGGATGCATGCAATGGAGACCTTAATAAACTTTTTGGATTGGTTGCAAGATCACTTCAATCTCTTGTTCTTAAGGTATCTATATGTTAAATTACAGCTCCAATCCTAACATTCGTTTAACTCAGCAAAAGAAATTATGAAGTTAAATAAACTTTGACCACACAGGGCCTTGTGGAGAAGCAAAAACTAGAATCCTTCAATCTACCGGTCTATGGGCCATCAGTTGCGGAAGTGAAGGAAGTAGTCATGCAAAGCAAGCTTTTCAGCATGGATCAGATCAAGCTATTTGAGGCAAACTGGGATCCTTTCGATGATTCGGAAGGTGATGATGTTCACGATATTGCCTGCAGTAGCTTGAATATTGCTAGGGGCTTAAGATCAGTGCTGAAGTCCCTGATTGCAAGCCATTTTGAGGAAGCCATTGCAAAGCACCTTGAAGTGGAGAAGACCAAGTATGCACTCATCGCCACATCCTTAAAGAAAATATAATAGTGCTACAACGGTGTTGTTTCTCAAGTTTCTGCTGTTCTACAGGGTGTTGTTCCTCAAATTTCTGCTGTTCTACATGTTTCTGTTTTCTTGGCTTGTTTTCTTCTCTGCTTGTAGCCAAAAACTCTTATGGTTTGTAAGGTATGGTATTTTGGTTGTGATGCTGGGGAGTACCCTTTTAGATATTTTTGAATTCCAATGCACCATAGAAAGCTACTCAATTCTGAGTGGGGAAAAGTTGAAGAACGTTTTGAGAAAAAAACTCTCTTGTTGGAAAGCTAAGTATCTGTCTTATGGGGGCTGTTTGGTCTTGTTAAATTCGGTACTTAGTAGCCTACCCATGATTATGATATCTTTTTTTTGAAATCCCAAAAGGGGTACTCAAAATTTTTGACCATTTTAGATCGAGATTCTTTTGGCAAGGTTCTTCTAATAAGCATAAGTTTCGACTTACCAAATGGGACATATTATGTCGTCCTAAAGATCAAGGGAGACTTGGTATCTTAAATCTGCAACTGCAGAATAAATGCTTGCTGGCAAAATGGTTAGTTAATTTGCTTAATACCAATGGTATATGGCAAAGCCTATTAACGAATAAATATCTAGGATCCAAGTCTTATGACTCTCATTTCTGGAGGGGTCTTATGAAGATTAAAGATGAGGTTTTGGCCAATGGCTCCTTCACTATTAAAGATGGGAGCAAGACTAGGTTCTGGGACGACGTATGGGAAGGTCAAGTGTCATTCAAAGATAAATATCCATCACTTTACAAGGTTGTCAGGCATCCTCATGAGACTGTGGCCAGAGTCTTGGCTACAAGGCCACTCAATTTATATTTTAGGAGGGCTTTAGTGGATAACAAACTAGTTGAATGGCAAAACCTTGTAGCTCAGATCGCGCATGTTCAACTGGTGGATGGGTCGGATACATTTAGATGGAATTTGACCAAAGCAGGGTCTTTTACTGTTCGATCTTTGTATCTGCACTTTTTAGATAGACAACCGCCTTTTAGACATAAGATGATCTGGAAATTGAAGATTCCTCTAAAGATTAAGATTTTCCTCTGGTTTCTTCAAAGGGAGATACTTTTAACTAAAGATAATCTTGCTAAGAAGAACTAGACAGGAAGCCAAAAATGCTGCGGATGTAATAGTAATGAGACTATATAACATCTTTTCTTGCACTGTCCTTATGAAAGAATGGTGTGGAGGATTATCTTTTATGCTACTGGTTTAACGCCACCTAGATCAATTCGTCATATGTTTAATTCTTGGCTGTCTAATCAATCTAAAAAGATTAGGAATGTCATCTGGGTGGGGGTTGCTGCTGTTTGTTGGGCGATTTGGAGATGTCCCAATGATATTATCTTTAACAAAATCAAAGTTAACTCCATTTTGCAGGTCATCTTCAGGGGAACATATTGGTTTCGTTTCTGGGCTCAGTTGCAGCGCAAGGAGCACGCTAAGGACGCTTTCTCCAGCTTGAGCAGACTTCTTGAGAATGTTGCTCTTGATTTGGTTAAAGGAGGGTGGAAGCATGTCTATCGCTTCCAATAGTTCTGTGTCTTTCTAGAGACTGATGTGCCCTTTTCTGTTTTTTGCAAACATTGTATTTTTGGCTGTGTATGCCTCGTCATAGAGGCCGGATTGGTAATCCTTTTTCTAAAAAAACATCGCTGACGCGGATTTCTCACGTCCCTGATGACCTCTTATCGGAGACGCGTGTTTCTTATCTATCCGTGTCTCCTATATACATCCTCGTCTCCTATATGTGTACATTGGTGACACATTATTACAAATTGCGTCATCGATCACAAAATTCTGCGTCTCCAATCACATATCATTGGTGATGCAGCTTTTTGATCTGCGTCACCAATCTTCTATTTAAAAGAGACGTGCGTACTAAAGTGTCACCAATAACTTATATATTCACAGACATGAGTTTTATAGACATGTCTGCAATCAGGATGTTTTTTTTCCAGCACCAGCATCATCACACTGGGGTTCCATACATCACAGGATCATCACACAGGCATCACACGATTATCACACAGGCATCAGGATCATCACACAGGCATCACGATTATCACACAGTCATTCCATACATCACAGGATCATCGATTATCACACAGGCATCACAATTATCACACAGGCATTCCATACATCACCGGATCATCACACACGTGCATTCCATACATCACAGGCATTGCATGGCATAGATTCCATCACAAGAAATTTACGACAATGTTAACTAGGTTCATCATGTAGGTTCACATAAAGTCATAAACAGGTAGCAACATAAATAACAGGTACCAACATAATAGAGGATTCATCAGAGTACATCACTCAGGTTTATCTCGGTGTTCTGTTACTTCATAGGGCATTATCTAACATGCTGAAAGCCGTGGTTTTTGATAGTGATGATCCCCTTTGCTACTGATGACCTAGTCCATCATGAATGAAGCAATCTTTTCTTGAGTATTGGCCAACTCATGTTTATCAAGGGGAGTAGTTAATACTTCGAAATACTGAGTACATACAACAAGAGCTAGCTATCAGTTTTTATTAAACACATCTACAAAATATAGACAAGCTGCAAGATCTAGCTACTTTGTAAATCTAACCATATTTATTCACAGGCATGATAGGAAATGCAGCTTCAACACTACAACTACTTGCACAAGTTTCTACTGTATTGCCCATAAACACAAGCAGCTACATCTTCAACATTTCAACCAGAGAGGAATTAATTTTTATCCAAAACAAACATTCAGAAATTCTAATTTCTGCTGCACTGTTTGTGAGCTACAACTACTTGCACAAGTTCAAGTGGCCTGCACAAGCTGTTCCCTAGCATATGATTGGCATAGCACTAGAAATGATATGTTCAACACATAGGTACCTTAGGATCTTCCACATATAGTATTCACATAGCATCCAATATATGATTGGCTGTGTAGAACCCACCGGCATTGCCAAGAGGTTGCTGGTGGCACTGCAAAAAATTGTAAAGTCACATGGTCACTTACTGGGAAACAGAATATCAGAATTGAGAGCATATGTGGTGATGCCCATTAGGCTTACAAATGCTCTAGCAAAACAGTTTTGCCTGAATCTATGAGAAAATTTGCACAGGCTGAATATCACAAATTTTATGATAATTTTATCTACAGTATAATTATAGAATCAAGAGTTTTTCTAGGTTTAACAAGGTACTATAGAAGATTTATTATGGGCTATGGCATTTCTTGCAGACCTTTATTCAATTATAGAATGCTTTCTAATGGTCTGAGTCACAGCAAAAAAATTACTTCAAGTGAAGTAAAAACATAAAGGTAACTGTTGTTCATGCACTTACTAGGAACTTTGTGACATGTACCAATAACTTTTCATCACACCCCTTGAGTCTGCAGATCGAAAGATATGCCCTGCAAATCATGCAACATTACTTATGGTATTGTACAAAGTTTATCTATGAATTAAAGGAACATTAGGAAATGACTCACTCATTGAGGACATCTTTCAATAAGGAATGATCACGTGGATTGGACCTCTTAGAATCAAAGTACAAGACCTTACCAGACCTTGGAATGAGTACCACTAAAATCCATTGGTCACCTATGTTATGGGAAACATAATGCCATCCTTCTTAACAAGCTGCTTCAAGGCCTTTGTCAGGTAATCCACTACATAAGACTTGTCACAAGTTATTGTGGATAGGGACATCATTTCAGGATCATGGAATCCCACAAGAAGGCATGTGCCTTACTTTCCGAAATCATGCATCTATGAATGAGGATAAGCACCCAATGTTACACATCCAGTGCATATTCCTAATCTAGTCAAATAAATCATGAATTGGAGAAAAAGAAATTGCAACTTACAGTGTGAAGCATCATAGAAGTGAACAAATCCAATGCATCAATCTTGGAGAGATTGCATAGACCATTGAATCCCACCAGAAAACACTCAGCATCCTGCAAGTGCAAAAAATGGAGATGCCGAATCTTGACCACTATATCATTTCCCCCCTTGATTTATACATTTTCAAGTAGTAATCATGGAGAGCAGCTGTTGCAGGGCCAAACCTCTCAAGCTCAGCACTTGTAAGGATTGGCTGTCCATATTTAAACATTGAGTTTGGCTTGGTCCATGCTGTTGCCCCACCTCTGGTGGGCTCCTTCTGAGATCCTTTGGTCGGCTGCTATTTCTTCAGACTGGCAGCAGCAGCCCTCTGAGAGGAGATGGCAGCCTTCTGAGATCCATTGGCGGGCTGCTGTTTCTTCAGACTGGCACCAGCAGCCTTCTAAGAGGGGATGGCAGGCTGCTATTTCTTAGGAGATGAAGCATGTGCAGCCTTTTGAGGGCATATGGTGGGCTGTTGCTTCTTCGGAGATAGGCATCAGCAGCCTTGTGAGAGGAGATGGTGGGTTGCTACTGTTTCTATGAACTCCCTGCATGCTTCTTAGAGGTCTTGCTGCATCAGACATCTTAGGCGTGCCCGCAGCAGCAGACATCTATGAGTTCTTTCCAGCAGGAGCTTGTAACTGCAGGAAGGATGGAAGCACTCTTGGTTGGACCTATAGGTTGCTTTGGATGAAGCAGGGGAGCACTCAAGGTTGCACCACATGGACTCTTTGTGCCGTCCTGAGGACGTTGGGGTAGTTGTGGGGAAGAACGTTGTGCCACTCTTTTAGGAGGATCTACTGATGAAGTACATTTCATTACAATACAACTCCTCTTCCACTAGATCCTCTGCAAGATAGCTTCTCCTAGTGTCCTGATCTCATCATTAGGAGGTGGTACAAGCTCAATATCTTCGGCAGCATCTATAACCATCTCCACTTTGACCATGCATACCCAAAGGGAATTGGGACTGGATGAAGTATGGTTCCTTTTGAGTCGACTCTTTCTCCCACCTGATATGAGATGTACCATACACTGCTAACTCACTCCTAGCTCGTAGCCAATTCCTAGACTGCCCTTCAGGGAAATCTTCCCATCAATTAGGGATACCTTTTGCAGATAAGTCGCTGTCCTCTTTCTCCCACCATGCTATTTTGCCATCATACCCCGCTGGACCCAAGTTGTGGTCATGCACATGCCTTTACGAAGCTACTTGAATCTTTGACTAGCTGCTTGGGCTTCCACGGATTTCCTTAATTGCACAAAGTCATTCCAGTCATCTTGTTCAATGTACGGGTGCTTCTCATCAAAAGGCTCCAGGCCTTGATTGAGGTACTTGCGTACAAGATTGCTCTTGTTTGTTCTCCAACTCTTGGCTGTCATCTTCATGGCACACTTAAAAAGCCAAATCCTTCATTTTCGGTGGGAAATGCAACCAGGGCATGACATACATATCAAACAAGCTCCATTTTTGCCTAAGGCTGAGAGAAGAGAATTTGATCCAACCACGTTATATTGATCAATGGAGGTGAGTTATATATAAGTACAAACAGCTCTCATGCGTAACTGAAAAGGATTTGGTCCTGCTATTAAATAGGATCAATGCCTTATACAAATGGAGCACGTACGTATGCACACGTACACATGTACACGTATTTATCTAACACACGCCTCAGCCGCTGCCGCTGCGCCATCGCTTGGGACGATATCCTCTCTAAAGGGACCAGATCGAGACCGCCAAGAGCGCCATGATACGTGACAGGCATGGCCGTTTGCTCACGACGATGGGGATGGCGGCGTGCAACTCCGACACAGTGGTGGATGGTGTTGGGGATCCCAAGTTTTATTGCACACCGGAGTGCCACGGATTTGAGGTAGCCAAAATTGTGGCACCAAAGCTCTGCCTCGTCCTGCATGAGTTCAGCACCGGTTGTGGCGGCCATGGCGAGCACTGGCATAGATGGGGTTTGAGCCATGCTCTTTGGTTGCTCCGACAAGATTGACTGGCTTGTCGCGTGTGATTTTTCTTTTATAAAGAAATTCTCCGGCTTAACCTCTTCAAAGAGGCGTCAGTCCAACATTATTACATCATATATAATATTTAGAACATATAATATATTATCTAGACATCAGCATACTTTGACAATCTCATTGCGTGAGATGGTTTGCGAGATCATATCGCATCCTAGCCCGGGTATTTATAGACTCGTTTGCAGCATTGCTTTAGCCTATTCCTATCCGATATTCATCAAATATTGTGTTTTGAAGAAAATTGGCTCTTGATTTTTCTGAGTGCAATAATCCTTGCCGCGTTTATTTATTGAAGGACTTCATAAGTAAAAGAAAATGTAACAACGACGATCAAAACGAAGGATATTGTTACAGTGATTATTAATGAACACTATATCGACAAATATAAGAGATTTTTAAACAATTCTTAATTATGAAGGATAGGTAGAGTAACTGTGGAGGAAGGATGGATAAAAATACCATCAGCGCTGGGGCATGCTAGTCCGCGCGCGCGCCCCAGGAAGGAACCTAACAAACGATTTCCGACAGCCCAAAACATTTCATCTTTGGTTTCCGCATTTTTCCCTTTCCATTTTCGGCTTCCGCGCTCCATCCCCCTCTTGGCGTCCCAACCTGGATAAAATATCCGGCTCCTTAGCCTTGTTTTTTGATTTCCGCGATTTCACGTATGAAAAAAAATCTCATTCAGCTCACATAACCTTTCTCTTTATGAAATCATTCAGGACCATTGGAGTAGTATACAGGGGCTCGGCTAATGAGCACGCGCTAGGAGAGATGCCAGCGGCTGAGTTTCCTTTTTGGAAAATTTTTCTTCTCCACAATTTTCTACTTTTAGAAAGTTGTATGTATAACTTTTTTTAGACAACTATTGGATGATATTTTTCAGCATAACTATTACTTCTAGATGATAATTTTTTAGCGCAACTTTTACTATACTCGTAAGTTTTATGCATAACTTTTTTCAACCAACTTTTTGTAGGTCAACTTCTTAGCTGACACGTATAAATTTTTACGCATAACTATTACTTCTAGATGATAATTTTTCAGCACAACTTTTACTATACTTGTAACTTTATGCATAACTTTTTTCAACCAACTTTTTGTAGGACAAATTTTTAACATGATACGTATAAATTTTACGCATAACTTATTCCAGCCTCCTTACCAAATAATAATTTTGAACATAATTTTTTCCAAAACTTCTCACACAACTTTGATGCATAAGTTCGTGATACAACTTGTAGAAATACAACTTATCGAGTTAACTTTTTAGCTTACTTTATATGAAATCTTTATTAAAAGAACATCTTGAAAACAGAACATAAAGACGATAAACAAAAAAGATTGAAAAAAGAAAAAGAAAAGAGAATACCAGGTAGGTCGAATACATAGAGTATGTGGCTGAGGCCTATTACGTAGAACATATCGACTCTAAATTAGACAACTAGGCTCTTATATCTCCTATATGTATATGCACGACAAGCATATACACAGCTTATGTCGCCGTCACGTCCCACACCGTGGAGTTAGTTAATGCAAATCAATTAACGTGTGAGGATGGAATTGGATGAGAAATAAAAACGGTCAACAGGCCCCACCCACGTGAAACTAGTTGGGCGGTTGGGAATCGAGCCCCAGCACGCTCGCTGACGCTCGCGCGTGGTATTGGATTCCCGATCAGCGCTCGATGTGTATCTATGGTAGCACTGCAGTAGAATGAAAGGATAGCTTGGGGATCAATAGCATTAGGTTGTCATAGAAAAATAAGGTATATCAACTGCCATACCTTGCCATGGTGCTCTTCCGTAATTGCAGATCGATTATGGCAGTTGTGATAGGGATAGCGCCGGTTACCCAGGGCACGTCACACTACTAGAAATACCCTTGGGTACTGGAACCGGTACCCCGAAAGCGGAGGCTCGAGCCTTTGGTACCGGGTAAAACAACCGGTACCTATGGCTAAAATATTCACGCAAAAAATCCTCTGGCTGGGATTTGAACTCGCGACCTCTAGCCTCACGTGTTGCTACTTTACCATCTCACATACACAGCAGTTCTGATTGAAAAGGAGATATTTTCCTTTTGAAGTAACCCATGGAGAGCCTTAGGTACCGGTTGGTGACAACCGGTACCTAAGTCTCGTCTATAGGTACCGGTTGGTGGTACCACCCGGTACTAATATAAAAATTATCATCCGGTACCTATGGAGAGCCTTAGGTACCAGTTGATAATATTAATCGGTACCTAAGGCTCATTCATAGATTCCATCCACCCTAAGGCACCGGTTCATCTCTGTATTGGAACTTTTGGGTGGACCTAAGACTTGTTTTCTAGTAGTGTCACTTGTCACTCGTAAAAAGTGACGGGTAAAAGTTTATCAATATTGATTGATGATGGAAGGGACCGGTGAGAAGTATGCTCACCTATCATCAATGACGGTTAGACCATCACTTTTAACTTACCAGTAGTGTTACACCCTAAGATCTTTACCCGTTACTAAAACATAGAGTAAGGTACATCAGCACTCTCTAAACTTGTTCATGTGTATCATCTATATCCCAAAACTCTAAAAATGCATTTTCAGATTCCAAAACTTGTTCCAGGTGTCATATAGATCCCTAATATCTCAAAATGTATTTTTAGGTTCATAAACTTATCCCGTGGTATCATGCAGGTCCCTAAACCCTTCTGATGCTATTTTTATTTTAATATAAATGTTGTTTCCCTACTTTAAGTTGATGAAAAATTATTTGCTATTTTAAATTTAATAAAATTAAATTTTTTATTTTGATAATGAGAACACATTATTTTGATAAAAATTATATAAAGCACATACAAAATATAAATAGTTAGTATGAAATATTAAGGATTAGCATTGATATCTCCATGTTAAACGAGAAAACTATAATATTCACCGTTGATATCAAATGATCTAGATTAACCCAATTTGAATACAATTAATTAATGGCAATTTGCAGGGATATGAAAATTCACCTTGAGAGTTTAGGGACCGAAATGACATATTGAGATATGTTTGAGGATCTGGATATGCATCCTGACAGTTTAGGGACCCAAGTGATGCATGTGGACAAATTTAGGGGTCTACAAATACATTTTAAGAGTTTATGGATCTAGATGATACCTCGAGACAAGTTCGAGGACTGTATATGTGTTTTACTCTAAAACATGTCTAACTAGCTAGATAGTAGATCCAGCCTCGCTTCTTCGCCGCATCCTAAAAAAAATCTGTTAAAATGTGGTGTGAATATTGAAGTTTGAATGCAGCGCGTACGTTAAGATTGACTGAGATTCTTACATGTGGGATAAGATCGATGGACTCAATCTGTTTTTGTTTGACCAGCACACGCCATCCGTTCCTATCCTTATCTCTTCAATTCACCTCTCGGTTGTCCTCATCCCGTAGCTCACTCCCAAGGCTCCGTCCATGTCCACGGTTTTCCACCCCGTCAAAGCAATAGAGAGCGACCACAGCTAGCAGGAAGTCACGACGCCCGGCTGGCCGGATGCTCTCGAGACTGGCGTGGGCTGAGACGCGCACAGCAGCATGCGGCTGTAGCCGCTGGACACCAACACCGCCGGGCCGAACGATGACCGGATGATGGCAGCCTGCTCGTTGGCTCTTCTGGCTTTCCGCACCACACGCACACGCCTCTGCGCTCTCTCTCTCGCCTAGCAGTCTAGCACACCTCATGCTCTCTCTTCTTCCTCTCCCAAGTGACGATGCCTGAAGACAGTACATTCTCATGCTTCTCTTTAACTTCTTGAGACACCTTTTGAGTTTACTCTTTCTTCCACCTAATATGAGTTGTACCATCTGACACTGCTAACTCACTCCTAGCTCGATCGTAGTCAATTTCTAGACCGCCCTTTAGGGAAATCTTCCCATGAATTAGGGATACCTTTTGCAAATAAGACGTTGTCCTCTTTGTCCCATCGTGCTATTTTACCATCATACCCCTCTGGACCCAACACTACTAAAAAACCATTTGTATAGGGGCAGGCGTAACGTCATTTTTAGGGGCGGATGGCGCACCTGCCCCTGCTTTTTGTTGTTAAAAATGATAGTTTGCAGAGGCGGGTACGTTACCCGTCCCTACAAATCGATTTTCAGGGACGGGCGGCCCGCCCCTGGAAATGCATATTCAGGGACGGGTGGCCCGACCCTGGAAATGCATATTCAGGGGCGGGTGATCGTGCCACCCGCCCTTGAAAATCATTTTTGCCGCCCGCCAAAAAATTTGAATTCCTGCAATCTTGTTCTATCAAAGCGGACCGTCACGTCCGAACTATTTTACATTCCCGCAATTTTGTTCTATCAAAGCAGATCGTCACGTCCAAACTATTTTATGTCCGCCATTGCTAGTTACATCCTAACTTCACTGCTATTTTTTTAAAATTTGAACTCCCGCCAGTTTCGATCTATTAAGCTTGTCCGCGATCGAGACATCGAATATGTTAGACAAAAAATACTTATGCATCAAAATTATATTATATGAAAATTAAACATCATTAGAGTACATCATTACAGTTCACATTGAATATATATTTTTCCCCTATTCACTAGGGACACTACATTAGGAGGCACCGTGCGCTTGATCGTGCCACTCACGAAGTGAAGTGTATTTATCGTCCGTTGCTAATTCTCGTCTTTCGTCAAAAAAATTGCCTTTCATGTTCACCACTTCATGCAGAATGAAACGATTCATCCACTTTGTTCTCAACTATTCCGATTCCAGCAAATGGAGGCCGTTAAGTCAAAGCCGTACCTTTCATGTTCACCACTTCATGCAGAATGAAACGGCACAAATCGTCGACTATATTTAGACATTGTCTCTCGTGGAGTTGGCAGCTGTGTTTAGGGGTGAGCCGCCCCTACAAATACCATTTGTAGGGGCGGTTCACCCCCCGGCCGCCCTTAAAAATGGACGTCATTTGTAGGGGCGTTCTGGTCTGGGGGTGAGCCGCCCCTACAAATGGTGTTTCTAGGGTGGCTTGATTGGTACAGTGCCGATGATCATTTGTAGCAACGGATCAAATTTGGGTCCGGCCCTTAAAAAATTGAGCCGTTGCTACAAATCGTTTTTGTAGTAGTGTCACTTACAGGTTCCATGACATATAGTAATATAGGACAAGTAGAAACAATTGTGAATCAATAATATTCCAAATGACAAATAATAACCACGCAAATCATCCTTGGAATAACAAAAATTAATTGAAAAACATAATGAAAGTGCTTTTGTTGCTTAGGGAACATGCGACCATGCTATTTATTTCGTGGGATCCAATCAGATCAAATTTTCATTCCTATGTTTTGCAATCCTGTGATTTTTTAGATTTTCATTCTTCACCATTCATGTATTTTTTGCCCTCATCCTTCATTTTGCAATCATTTGTTCCAAACAAACCCTTTATTGCACTTTTTTTCTTTAGTGCATGTTTGGATCCTTAAAATTGTAAATAATTCTATAAATTTTATTCTAGCAATTAAATTCAATAGGAATGAATTACTTGGAATCTAATTCAATTCATTTTTTGTTTAGATGTACACATAGATTTTTTTTTTCTTAGAATTTAATTGCAAATAATATTTGGGTGTTTAGATGAAACTAATCTCTCTTCATTTCTCCAGCAAAGAACCGCTTTCTCCCTCTCTCAGCAAGCGAGGACAAGAGGTGAGCAATGGCGGAGCTATCGTTAGTAGTTACAGCTAGATGGTGTAGACTGTCAGCAATGGGTGTGGTAAAAGAAACTCTACCGCATACTGTAGTTTGAGTTTGGCGTGAATTTCACCGCAGCGGGAAAGCTAAAGAGAAACGGTAAGATCCCGTATCGGCCTCCAGACGCCAAATCCAGCACTGTGCGAGGACTAGTATCGGCCGACATGGCATGGGACTTGCGCACCCGCCATTCGTCCGTGCCGCGAGCAGGAAAGTGGACAGAGAGAGGGATGGCCACGACGGAGAAGATGAGGTAGGCGGCAGGCCGCCGCGCCCCTCGCTGCTGCTCCACAGCCGAGATCGCCCACAGCCGCAACAGGGGAGGCTCGCCTGCGAGGCCCGGATCCGCACACCGGACGGGGAGGGAGCTCCGCCGCGGTGGAGGCCCGGATCCGCGCACCGGACAGGGTGCGAGGCAGGGGTCGCTGGCGTGTTGACCCCGAAGCATGGAGAGGAGGGGGGAGAGAGAGCGCTTGCTGGAGCCCTCGCGCCACTGCCACACACTGCGGCCGCCACCGTCCCACTGCCCGCCGCCGCCATCAGATGGCGGGGTGAGACCTGGAGAGAGCAAGCGAGCTAGATAGAGGCCGGCCAAGTGAACAAGAGAGTAGGGGAAAAGAAAAGAAAGGGAAAGAAAAAGAGAGGAAAAAGGAAAGAAAAATAAAAAAGGAAAAAAAGTAGGAAAAAGAAGAAAACAATTTTTGTGATGGTAGTTATAGATGGTTGAGTAAAAAGAAATGTGTTTGTTAAAATAAGATGGTAGTTGGAGATTGAATAAAATATGTGATTGTTGGTATAGAGTATAGAGGATGATGAGTGCGGAAAAAATAAATATAGATGAGAAAATTTTGCAGATCAGAACAGAATATTTCTTTTAGAGAATAGAAATAGAATATGACGAGTGCGGATAGTTTTATGCCAAACGGGCCGCACAGCACGAGCTCGAGTTCTGTTTTGTCACAGCCACGTAAGCAGTCCATGCTGGGCCACCCGACGTGCCGCACCACTAGCTAGGCTACGACACGAGGGAAATATAGTGCCGAGCTAGCCGGACGGCACAGCCCATCAGGCTTATCGAGCTAGCCAGAGTGGAGGGCGGCACGACGGTGGCCGGAGCGATGGGCGGCACAGCGAGGGTAGAGCGGAGGGCGGCACAGCGAGGCCGAAGACCAGCGGCTGTGTGACTTTGAGCTACAAGACTTTGGAAGAGGGGCGGTTAGGAAGGGTTAGGATTTTGGATTTTATACGTTGATGGAATAATTAAACGGCCCGGACCATCTAGTTAAACGGGCCATTCCTAGGCCACTCGACGGACTGCACATGCGGCCTAAGGAATGCCTCGATGTGACCAGCCTGTGCCATGCCGAACCGTGCTTTTGGACCGTGCCTCAGACCACCCATTAGGCCCGACCCATTTGTCTAATAGTTCCCGACTTGCTGGGTTGTTTGTCCAGCATGGTCCAGCAAGTTCTCGCCGAAGGCCTCTCCTCCCCCGCGTTAGCCTCTGCGGTTCCTGAACTCCACTCCAGCTTTCCCTCTCTTCTCCTTCATGTCAATTGCTGATTGGTTGTTATGTATTGTACTAAGGTCCGTGATTAAAAAAAATAAAGATGCATTACATTAACTTGTTTAGTTCGACTACACCGTCATTTTGATTGATGTCTAAAATAAGTTGACGTGGAAGCATTCTATTTTAGGATGATCCTATTTTACTATTATGAGTCGCTTAAATTGAGCTGATGGTCTTGAAATGTGCGTCCTCCCACCACCGCACACAATATCATGCTTAAGAGTAAGAATAATAGTTACACCTCCATGCCGGCGTCTCGTGCTCCGGCTCACCAGAACTGACGAGCGAGGGGTGGCAGCCCCCACAGTTATCTAATGGGTTGTGCGACTTAGCAGTAATGACAATGAATATTAGATAAAAAAGTAGTGGTAACAGCTCCACAAATATATATATATATTTTTTACTTCTCACTTTCTTCCACCTCAGCAGGTCACCGTGGAGGCGAATCGCCCACAATACTTGCTCTAATCTGAGTTTCAGGTCACTGGATTTTTTTTCACAGAAACGACTGATCCGAAGCATGGCCTCATCTGACCGTCCGTTTATACACGGGACGATAATGATCGGGAGCCGATCCACAAAAACCCAACCCCGGCCCATCTCGTCTCCCCCTCTCCCCCCGTCTCCTCCCTCCCCGCGCCGCCACCCCCCTCGAAACCCTAACCCTAGCCGCCTCCCGGGAGGCGGAGAGGAGAGCTCGCGGCACCGGTCATGGCGGAGCACGACCTCACCGCGCTGCTGGCAGCGCAGATGGACCGCCACCTGGTCTTCCCGCTGCTGGAGTTCCTGCAGGAGCGGCAGCTCTACTCGGAGCCGGAGATCCTCGAGGCCAAGATCCGCCTCCTCAGCGGCACCAACATGGTCGACTACGCCATGGACATCCACAAGTCGCTCCACGGCACCGACGACGTCCCCGAGGACATGGTCCGCCGCCGCGCCGAGGTCGTCTCCAGGCTCAGGTCGCTCGAGGAGGCCGCCGCCCCGCTCGTCACCTTCCTCCAGAACCCGCAGCTCGTGCAGGAGCTCAGGCCCGACAAGCAGTACAACATCCACATGCTCCAGGATCGATACCAGGTCCGGATTTTTCCCCCTATGCTGATACCCGTTTTTCGAGATAGTTCTGGCTGGTGAGATTCTATGTTTTTGGAGAATCGCGAGATGTGGCTGTGGAGTTAGCAGTCTGTTTGCCGTTAGCAAATCTGAAATTGATTTACTCTTACAGTGAGGAAATCTTTGGGGATAGGTTGTGTACTGTAGCTACACGTGGGTACATACACTTTGCTCTGTTGTGAGGGTATCGTGATTAGTTGTATGCTGATTGCTGCTCCCATTTTATATTAGCTTGCATAATTCCATACATTAGGTATTCTAGTGTAGGTGTCCTAAAATCTGTACAGGTTCCCTTGTATGTTCTGGTTAAGTGCTTGCAAATTGACGTTAGTTCAGGTTTACATTCTTGCAACTCTGTACAAATGGACAATTCAGAGTTGATGTTCCACACTTTCACTTTAGGAGCAATGTAGAAATTCAGAAGTGTTGCAGCTCAATGCATAATAACTGAGATCATATATTGATGCTGTGCAATTGTATTGTTATGAAGTGTAATGTGCTAATCAGCTGATCAATCCTTGTTGTTAACAATGCAGATTGGTCCTGATCAGATTGAAGCTCTGTATCAGTATGCCAAGTTTCAGTTTGAGTGTGGTAACTACTCGGGGGCTGCTGACTACCTTTACCAGTATCGTGCTTTGTGCACAAACAGTGAGAGGAGTGTGAGTGCCCTTTGGGGAAAGCTGGCGGCAGAAATCCTGATGCAGAACTGGGATGTAGCTTTGGAAGAACTCAACCGCTTGAAGGAAATAATTGATTCAAAGGTTTTCCTCTTCATGTTTTGTACTTTGTTTTTTTTCTTTTGTAAATTGTAAATTCTGTTACTAACTTTGTTACGTCCCTGATCTTTTGGCAGAATTTCTCATCACCCCTTAACCAGCTCCAGAACAGGATATGGCTGATGCATTGGGCTCTCTTCATCTTTTTTAACCATGAAAATGGTAGAAATGGGATCATTGATCTGTTCTTCCAGGACAGGTTTGTATGCTAAACTCTTGATATGACATAGTTCCATTGTCTTATCTTAACTTCAGATGGTACCATTCTGGCATATGTTCAGAAAGTAGTAACACTGAGCAAACCATTGAAAAATTCTTCCACATTTCCATATTGCACTTTTGGTGCTTATAAGTTTTTATATCTTTTAATTCAATACAATCAGGAATGGTTCATTTTCAGTTGAGAACTCTTGAATCTACCAGTACATGGAAGTATAAAACAAATTGTTTTCCATTTGTAGGTTTTGAATAGCTTGTTATTGGTAAAGTTAAGCTTAATTGAAAATGATTCTCTCTTACAGTGTAATCCAGTTTATGTTGGTATTATTTTCTTCTTTGATTTGGTTAAGTCTATATCCTCAGAAATTGCATCAATCAATTTATATACTCACTTGCTGTTCCCCCAGGTACTTGAATGCTATTCAGACAAATGCACACCACCTTCTGAGATACCTAGCTACTGCAGTGGTTGTGAACAAAAGGAGAAGGAATATGCTTAAAGAGCTGATTAAAGTCATTCAGCAGGAGCAGCATAGCTACAAGGATCCTATAACTGAATTTCTGGAATGCTTATATGTCAACTATGATTTTGATGGTGCTCAACAGAAACTCATGGAGTGCGAGCAGGTAACTTCTGAGGCTGGTTTTCTCAAATCTTTATGACCAGAAATTTTAGAACTTCAATGTGCTTCTTAAAATATGGAAAATCTTGAAATACAATGAGTCATTTGTTTGTGAATCATTCTTTTGTAAAATGATCCTTGTCAATCTATTCTTTTATATGTTGCCTGGGTAAAATGTTATTTCCCTACAGAATCCCATGTTTAGTTTTTTCTTAGTGCATCATACATTCCAGGTATGTCAGCATGCTTAGCCTATTCGAAGGAGTATTTATGTGATCTAAGATTTCGAGAGCAAAAATCTGCTTGTCTGCATTGCTGTCCTAACAATCAGCATTGATCATTTGTGATATGCTATCAAGCTATCTAATGTACCTTCTTCATATTCTAACTTGTGCCCTTGTAGGTTATATTGAATGACCCTTTCCTGGGAAAGCGCATTGAAGGAAATTTTGTTACTGTCCCTTTGAGAGATGAGTTCCTTGAAAATGCTCGTCTGTTTATTTTCGAGACTTACTGCCGTATTCATCGGTGCATTGATATCAGGTGGGTTTTTATTTCTGACAACTCATTACAATGAAATGGAAAAATATCTTGCAATAATGATTAAGTGGGTTCATGAAGTATTATCATGCTTTCAACTAGGAATTATGTCACTGCCGGTTCTGTGCATATTACTTTTTGATTGGATTATTTGGGAGCTAGATGATTTTGGATACTGTTGTTAACCACAAATGTAAAATTTACATTTTGTTCTGTGCAATTTGCGAACCAGCGTTTATTTTGTTGACTACCTGTTGGTTTGTGTTCCATTCTATGGACCATATAGGAACTTACCTGTTAACATTCTAACATGTTCATCTGATGTTATTGCAATGGACAGCATGCTTGCGCAGAAGCTTAACATGAGCTATGATGAGGCAGAGTTGTGGATAATGAACTTGGTTAGGAGCTCAAAACTGGATGCCAGGATTGATTCAGTGTCAGGAACCCTTATCATGACGACCAATCACGTCAATGTGTAAGTTGCCCTCTCCATGTATACACTATGCTCACGTTTTGCACTTGACTAATGTGATGTAGTTTGAATAATCTTTTGTTGTAGCCAGAATAGTTAACTTCTCTGCTTATGCCGCATAATTACACTGGAATATATCTTTTTGCAGGCATGAGCAGATTATCGAGAGCTTGAAGGGCCTTAACATGCGGACCTACATGCTAGCAAAGAACATTGTGGAGCCAGCTCAAGCAGCACAGCAGGCAGCTCGGTGAGGTTAGCGGAATCCACAGTTTTGAGGTGCCCAGGGTTAGTGTAGTAGAGACAGCTGTAAACTTTCGGAGCTCTATAGCCAGGCAGTGACTTCGTCATCAGTATTTGAACACCTGGGGTGCTGGTTTGCCGTTTGCTTCTTATGCTGACATTTTCAGTATTTTGTACTCGGAATTTCATAACAGGTGAACCTTCTCTATGTATTACTACAATGAATGATGCAATCAGATTCATGTTTCGGCATTAAGGTGTTAAACATTCTTCGAAGTGCTGCCTGCTTCCATCTGCATCAAGACATGTACAACGGCCATGAAAAAAAAATCCCATAAAAAAAAGACGTGCACGTGTTGACGTGTAGCTCACTGGAGCACGTGCACGTGTAGCCCACAGCGGGCCTGGGCTGTGGGCTGGAAGTTAGGACTGATTGTGGCGATGGGCAGCCCAGTTTTGTTTTATTCGGTGTTCTTTTCTAGAACCCAAAGCAACGTACGAGATAATGCAAATGATGATTAGAAACGTTTTGATCTTCAATGTCTATAATAAAGTTTTTCCATCCAGCCAGATATTCATCAAACAGAGAAATAAACCACATGATGAATCACCAACGTCACTCTTGCCAGAGCTTGCCAGTCGGCCTCTGTTTCATTATGTGCGTCACGCTGCCGGTGTGCCTGATGCTTTGGTACAACATGTAGATGTAGGCCACACCCTCGCCCTGCCTTATTACCCAATAATACTAGTAAGTAGTAAAATTTACAAATACATACTTAAATATAAACTCCAGCTTAACCCTGATTAACACCATTCACTACTGACAAAAGAACCTCCAGTTGAACACAAACTTCTTCATGGGTCGGCTCTTTCTTCTAGTGTAACTGCATCGGAAGGTTTGGCAAAAGGGAATTAGAACGGTGCTGGTGAACAAGCTTCTGATAGACATCCTTCATTGGTGGCCTTGACTGAGGAGAAGTTTGCAGGCAAGAAAATGCTACTTCGACCAGCAGAGCAATTTCTTCCTTCTCCACCACTGTTGGTGATGATGAGTGCTGGTCTAGCAAACCCATTGCATCTTTGCAATACTGTCCCATGGAAGAAGCAACTGACTGCACCTCCCTTGGATATCTCCCCATCACAGTCTCCAGCACTACCACACCGAAGCTGTAGACATCGCATTTTGTGGTCACCACTGATGTGTACGAAAGCTCTACAGAAAAGAAAGCTGACCAAGAATTAGGTAAGAGAACCAAACTGAATATGTGGACCAAGAATCTGGCCACACACCTGGGGCTATATAACCATACGTCCCTGCTAGTCACTCCAATTCGATGAATCGGGTTTCAGAATCCTTGCTATGCCAAAATCTGAAACATAAGCCTTAGATGATGCATCTAGCAAGATGTTTGCACTAGTTATGTCACGGTGGATTATTGGCGGGTTGCATTCATGGTGCAAGTAGTATATAGCTTGAGCCACATCTCTTGCAATGGCGGCCCGCCTTTTCCAGTCTAGCTCCTTTGCTAGCTCTTCATTTTCCAAGGTCACGTGGAGGTTTCCTCGATCAATGTATTCATATACTAGGAATTTGTATCTTGGATGAGAGCAAAACCCGTATAGCTTCACAATACTTCTGTGTCGGATCTTTGTCAGCACTTCAATTTCACTGAGGAATCTCTTTTCGTCACCCATCTCTTCTTCAAGGGGATGAAGCTTTTTCACTGCAACCAGCTGCCCCCCTTGAAGATGAGCTTTGTAGACAGTGCCATAGCCCCCTGATCCAACGATGTACCCATCACTGAAATTTTCTGTTGCATCAATGATATCCTCAAATGCTAGTTTACCGTCAAAATTCCACACTGAAAAAACATCTCTTCTGTCTACAGCTATGTCATTTTGTGGCTGTTTCCTCTTGTGAAGAATCATAATCAGTCCAAAAATTGCGAGAATAATGGCTACGCACATGGGAATAGAAATTGATAAAACCATGACTTGAATTCTTCCTTTGTGATGTTCCCTTACCGCCGTTGAGGAGCATTTGGCAGGCCTTGGAGATTGCCACAAAGACCTTTATTGTGGAGGAACCATGCTATCGAAGCGTCACGGAATAGCCGTCCCACTGGAAGAGGCCCTTCCAAGTTGATGTATGACACATCAAGTGTTGTCAGGCTAACCATACTAGCAAAGGAGGATGGAATGATCCCATCAAACTGATTGTGGGAGAAGTTCAGGAGTTCCAACATTGCCAAGTTCCCGAGCTGCGCGGGCAGCCTGCCAGTGAGTTTGTTGTCACTGACATCCAACACAATCTGCAGGTCCCCCAGATTACCAATGGTCATTGGCAACTCCCCACTCAAGTTATTGTGGCTAAGTTTCAATGATTGTAGCTTAGTGCAGTTCCCCAGCTCGTTGGGGATTGACCCACTTAACTTGTTCCAAGATAAATCAAGGTACTGCAAGTTTTTCATCCTACCAAATTCAGATGGAACATGTCCTGACAATTGGTTTCGTGCTAATGTGAGCTGGTATAGGTAGGGTAAAGTGCAAGCTGGTGGTATCCCGCCAGTTAGGTTGTTGGAGTGGAGTACAAGTCTTCCCAGATTCACTAGGCTCGAGAACTCAGACGGCAGGCTTCCAGTTATCATATTTTCTGCCATTGCCAGTGAGGTTAAATTGGTGCTCAAACCCCAGGCTTTCGACAGATGTCCATGTAGGTTGTTGCTCTCTAAGTTAGCATCGATGAGATGTGGGTAGGGTCCGAAATCGGATATATCTCCGGTTATCTGGTTATAAGCTATGAAGAGCATCTCGAGACTCTGACATGTTTTCAGGCTTCTAGGGATAGGGCCGGTGAACATGTTATTGGCAACATTGAAAACCTGAAGGTTCATCCCTTTGCATACATCAGGGGGCAGTTCTCCGGAGAGAGAGTTGTTCAACAGACTTAGCTCAACTAAATCAGTAAGGTTAGCAAACTCTGGAGGCAGAGGACGACCTGACAGCATGTTATCGAAAAGGGATAGCTTCCTCAAGCTCGTGAGGTTCCGAAAAGTTGCAGGAATGGAGCCGGAAACCTGGGTTCCATGAATCCAAAGATTGTTGAGATTCCTCATGTCTCCTATCTCACGTGGGATGGAGCCCACAAACTGGTTTTCGGATAGGTCAAGGAGGCTTAGCCTGGTAAGGTTCCCTAGGCTAGAAGGGATGGTGCAACTTGGTTTGTTGAGAACACCATTTCACTTAGGTTGCGCAGCGTCCCAACCTCTCGTGGGACAAAACCTGAGAGCTCATTCTCAGAGATAAAGTGTGCTGAGCTTAGTGAGATTTGCCAAAGTTACTGGAATTTCGCCACTCAAGTGGTTGTTAGCGAGCTGGAGGTCCCCTAATCCCCTAAGGTTGCCTAGAGAAGGTGGTATGGGCCCTGACAGATGGTTGCTGTAGAGGTAGAGGAGGTTCAGTTTGGTTAGGTTGCCAAGGCTTTCAGGTATCCCGCCAGTTACCATGGTGCTGCTTATCTCGAAGGACTCCAGGTCCAGGTTGTTCAGCCTCCCGAGCTCCTCCGGGATCGGCCCGGTGATCATGTTCTGGTGGATGGCAAAATCGACCAGCATGGTCAGGTTCCCAAGGGACGCAGGGATACGGCCGGTGAGGTTGTTGAAGGAGAGTCCGAGGTACTGCTCGAGGCGTCCCAGGTTGCCGATGTCGGCCGGTATCGGGCCATGGAGCAGGTTGCCGGTGAGGTCGAGGTAGGAGAGGGCGCTCAGGGACGTGAGGGCCGGCGGGATTTCTCCACGGAGGCTGTTGTAGCTGAGGTGAGGTCAAGGTACGCGAGGAATGGGAGCGCGGTGAGGTTGGGGTCGCCTAGGCGGCCTCCGATCCCGGCTTGTGGCAGGGAGATGCTGGTCACCGCCGGCGGCCGGCGGTGGCCGTGGCACGGCGCTGCACTCGACACCGGTCCAGTTGCACGGGCTGGTTTGGCGCCGCCGTGAGTCCAGCGCCGGGGGGCTCCCCGTGGCGGACTTCCACCGGAGGAGGGCTGCTTGCTGGGATCGCAGAGACACGCCGCCGCCGTCGTGACGCGCAGCAGCGTCGACCTGCAGGTCGGGGAGGCATGGCTGGAGCAGGATCACGAGGGCTAGCGCTAGTGTTGCTGTGTTGGTACCTTTTTGCGCAGCGCTCCCATGGGTTTGCTTTCCTGATGAGGCGGGGAGAGAGGCCACTCCATTTGGTTTGAGTGAATGACTGGGTGGTGTGTGTATATTTATAGCTGGGGAGAAATATGACGTCCAAACCATCCATTTTTATGAAATTTTAACAACAATTCAAAAAGTGTGCAAGACATTTTTTTGTGCCAAACATACATATATACGCATGCAATCTATATATGAGCAACACATAGACTAGTTTTTTGGTGGATCTTGAGATTGACGCTCGAATCCGATTATTTAGATTTCACTACGAAAACCTAACCGACTGAGCTACCTTAGTTAAAGAAACAAGTATAAGTCCTGAAGGTCTCTCAAACAGTAGAGAACTTTAGGATGTCTTACATTTGGATTTAAATTTTAAACCCTCCAATGCCTTATATTTCAGGACAGAGGGAGTAACCATGTAAAAATTCAAATTAAATTACAGTTGATTATTCATGATTTCAAAAGATATCAATTGCAAATTGACAAAAAGCGAATGTGAGTAGTTATGGTACATACATTCATGCATGCCCAACTTTTGTCCTTTTAAGTGTCAATCGGTGCAGTCACACAACACAAATGGGAACGCATGACATTGTCAATTGCTGAAGTGTCAATCGGTGCAATCACAGGAATAAGAACGCATTGAATTGTCAATTGCAGTGTCAATCGGTGCACTACTTGACCATCACGAATATTTGAGACTTGTGTCAAGAAGGTTCTTTTTTATTCAAAGTCTAAGATAAACGTTTCATCACGGAGGAAAAAAAAACTACCGAGAGCTGAGGGGAAAAAAAAGTAAGTTAGAAGCAGCTTATCCGAAATGAAACTGATATGAGAATGTAATAAGTGTTATTAGTTTCTAGAGGTGAGATGTTTTCTATCTATTATGCATAGCTGCCCTGTTTTATTTTCTTAAGTTCATACTATTATTGAGTAGTTCATTTCAAATCACGCAACACCTTTGGTAGACTTGGATTTGCATACGTTGCGAGAACATTGCAAGACTTGTGGGGTGTGTTGACGATTTTACGGGCCAACACACGAACGCGCTAGGTCGCGCGGCGCGAGGAGGAGCTCCTTGCAGCACCTCTTGTGTGGAGCGGTCAGACCGGTTATCTGGACCGGTCAGACCGGTCGTCGTGCAGAACGGCGACGATCCGACGAACGCTCACCCGGGAGGGACCCCGTCGGGGCAAGCGCGCGTAGGGTTGCCCTAGACTCGGCAGGCCAGCTAGGGCGTCCTCAAACACCATGGAGACGAGAGAAGAACAACATGTCGAGGTTGGAAAAGTAGGATGGAAGAAAGGTAAAAACAATAAAGATAAATGTATCTGATTGGTTCATTGGGTTGTCCTCAATTGGCCGTGCCCCTTTATATTTATAGGGTGGGGAAGAATTACCCCCGCAAGAAATCATGTTTACAGATCTAAATATATTAAGAACTATAATTACAGTTGGACTCCTCCTAGATCGGTTGGACCCACCGGTCAGACTGGTCGGGCTCCTGCCGGATCAGTTACAGCACCAGACCGGTCAGACCGGTTGATGCCAATTTTGGCTGTCAATATATGTCCCCCTATTTTTTTGGTAAAGCTTGCTTGCCAAAAAATATTCTTATGAACCAAAATTGTCTAAGGGCGACGATTAGCAACACATCGGCCATATATTATCTCTAAATATGTTAAAATAACCAAAATAAGAAAACTAGCAAATGTAATAATTTCTAGCTTATGATCAACAAACTATTTCGGCTTTATATTCCTTAGCATGCTCAGTAATATAAATCTTGACACGGCCAATGTGGCCGATTATTCAAATCATGGCTCCTTGGTAAAGCATAAGTATGAAATTGATAGTCAAAACATGGTGACCAAGGATTATACCAAAACCATGGATTATAATTTGTTATACCTGAATACTTGTTCCATGGCACATGCATCGATAGAATAACTGATGAAGACCAATACGATGACCGTTGATGCTTTCTTGATCTTGGTGGTGAAGAATTCCTTCTTTATTTGCCTTCCAATTGATTGCTTTGTTTTTGTTCAGACATCTTCTTGTATTTATCCATAAGCTCCTCAAAGGTTAGCTTGATCCTATTTTACGCACCACGAAACTTGCTAGGTTCAGACCGGTCTGACGAACCAGTCAGACCGGTCCTGTCAGAACCGATATAGTTGCTCTTATCTTGCCCCCGGCCGAACTTGAACATTGTTCGACTACATTGTTTGAATCATGATCGTCATTGGGGACAATTTTACTAATTGAACTATCCGATTGCTCTTCAACAATCGGCTTTTTTTTATCTAGTGTCAAATCTGAATTTTTATTTAATCGTCCATCTTTTTTGACACGATAAACTTGCTTGATCACCTTATATTTCTTTTTCTGTATAGACCAATCTTTTTCATCAAAACGGTCATTAATGGTAGGTTATGGTTTACCAATTGCCGGCTCCCTATAAGTAATATAATCTAGAAATAAATATCTAGGAAGAGACGGCATACATGAATTATAATACCATGATGGATAAAAACAAGGCATACTGTAATAAGATCCACATGCCATAGGTATAGGTGACCTTTGTGGTGTAAACGGCATTGAATTAGGAAAATTATTCTGTTGCCGATTCCGATCATAGAATTGCTGTCTTGGAGTAGATCTTGAGTGTTTTAGATGTCATGACCGACCAGCATCATTAGTTTGTTTTTTGGATTTAGCCGGAAGATCTCCAAGAAAGAGCTTCGCCTTTTCCTTTTGATGCTTGTGACGGCTTTTGGATTCAATGGTTTTCCAAACACCAATCTCGGGTTTTTTGGGCTTTACCATCTTAGGTTTTGATTTATTCTGCAAAACCCTAAATGAGCCGGTTAGATCGGTCATGGAACCGGTCAGACCGGTTGCAGTGCAACCAGCATCTTTGCCTTTGTTTTGTTGCCCCCCGAGCGTTGAAGTACTAGATGTAGTCTCTGTGCTCTTGCCAGGGAATTTTGGGTCAACAAATTCGGCTTGGGACAGCCGAATTGTCTCTTGACAAACAACATCACAAGTTGGCAAATCTTTGCAAGGATTATTAGTCGGCTTTTCAATACCGATTTTTGAATAATAGGAACTGGAATTGAACTATCTTCTTGATCAATTGTAACACCCTAAATTTCAAATTAGGAACCCCAAATAAATTTAATTGGTTTTGTTATAGGCCGATAAGGTTTTATTTATTTTACTTTGCATTTTAGAGCATTTGTGGGGAATTAAATAATTTATTTAGCCTTAAAATAAATATAAGGAAAATAGGTTGTGAGCATTCATGCCGCTTTGCATCTTTTTATTGTTTGTTGTTCAGTTCAAATTTGAATTCTTGAATTCGAATTCAAATTGAATGTGTTTGAATCATTGTCAAAATGCAAAGCCTTTCTTTTATCTCTCTCTTTTTCTCCCATGATTCCAGCCCAGACCAATCTCCTTTTCCTTTTATTTTTCTTTTCCATGGCCCAAAACCTCTCCGGCGCGGCCCATTTCTTTTTTCCTCTCCCGGCCTAGCCCGTCTCACCGCACCCCCCTCTCTCCCTCTGCCACATGGGGCCCGCCCGTCAGGGGCGTCCCCTTCCTCGCATCCGACCCGGACTCGGCGTCCGAGTCCAACCCCCACGCGTCGTCGCGCCCCTGGGCCCGCACGCCCAGGCCCCTTGGCTGCCTTATAAAAGCGCCGCCTCGCGCCCCTGTTCTGCATCGAACCGCAGCCGCCGCCTTCACCTTCGCTAAACCCTAGCCCGCGCCGCCGTCGCCATTGTTGGGAGCTCATAGCTCCGAGCCGCACCGCCGTTCCGCCGCTTCCGCAACGTTCTCGACCGCCACTGCAGCTTCACCGGAAGGTGACGAACCACCACAACCTTTCTTCTCTCTCTCTCTCTCGCTTTCTCACGCTCGGAGTTGCTCGCTGGAGCAGCTCGCCGCCCCTCGCCGCCGCGTGAGCCCTCCGCCGCCTCAATGTCCCTTCCAAACCCCCTAATCGAGTTCGCGAACTCGCGAGCTCGCTCCCCGTCCAAACCGCGCAGGAAACCACATCCGGACGGCCGATATTGGCCTACGCCAGCGAGCCACCGCCGCACGCCTCACTGCCGGCGACACAGCGCCGCCGCCAGCCGCCCTTTTCAACCCGAGCCACTAGATCCAAAACCAACAGCCCAGATTAGATCTGATCCGAGTCAACCAAACCAAATGCCGGTCAACCCTGGCGTTTTTGCAAAAGAACCCCTTAGTTTTCCCAAAATCAACCCGCCGTCCAAGCCTTTTTAAGAATAATCTCAGAATAGTCCTTTTCTTTATGTTTTAGCCCCTGTTATTTCAAAACCTTTGCAAATAAGTCCTTATAATCATATTTTAGCCATAACTTCATCGTTTAAAATCCGTTTTCGATGAATCTTGTGCTCACGCGATCCTTGCAACACGTAGAATAGTTTTATACCCTCATTTTGTACTGTTTATATTATTTGGTGTACTGTTTCTTATTTATTGCATGCGTTTGCTTGTATGTGCTCGTGTGATGCGTAGACAACGCGCAGTTCGAGGGTCAGCAGCAGCAGCCGCCGCCTTTCGAGGAAGGCAAGTGGCCCCTTGATAATATTTTGTCCCAAATAATTCACAATTTATTCATATTTACTTTATTGCATGCATGTGTCTATAATATGATGGGAACCCAATTAAGGATATGCCTAGTTTGATTATCCGTGCCTTGATCAACCTGGGTACTAGCTATGCTAGTTGCTCATACTTGGATCATGGTTAGAGATACTTGATACAAATACTACCTATATTACTTCATGTTCTATGGTTAATGTTGTTAAGCAAAGATCATATGCTTTAATTGGAACATGGAGAACCACCCAGGAAAACAGTGCAACCACAATAGTATATGACTCTGGTCTTGGCTAATTAATTAGAGATTCTAGCTTGTGACAGTCTTACCGAAAGGGCAAGAGGGGATGCATCGACGGGGTATAGATGGGTCCTCTTGGGGTAGCGACATTTGCTAAGGAGCTGACCATTAGGGAGGGTTATGACCGCTTTGGCTTGAAACCTTAGCAGATTGTCATGAGTTAGGGAATCTTTGTAAATGCCTCGTAGTGAACCTCTCGCCACTCACCAAAGGAAGTGTTTAAGGGCCTTGCAAACCCGGGCGACACAGAGGAACACGAATTGTGGGGAAAGTGTATAACCTCTGCAGAGTTAAAACTAACCGGTTAGCCGTGCTCACGGTCAAGAGCGGCTTGGACTCTCACATGATAATTGAACTTGAAGATGATCTAAATTGATGCTTTATTTATTTATGATGTTGATGATGGTTACTTCATATGCTTATTTGTTGGTTAATGGTATAAACTTACATCTAGTTACTGCTTGCTAAATAAAACTTGATCAATTAAAAGTGCTTATCGCAACTAAACCATGTCAGCTATTCCTTGATTCAACCTTGCATGTAATATATAGTTGTTTCCCTGCCACTTGTTGAGTACCAACCATAAGTGTACTCATCCTTGCATAACGCTGTTCAGACCAAAATAACAATTGCCCGGAGTATCCAGAAGACTTCGAGGATTTCTAGGCGTATGTCTCCCAGCCAAAATTAATCCGGATTAAATGTGTAAACCATCACTATTATCACTAAAATGGTTAATACGCGCTTAAGACAAAATAATTTGACAGTCTGTCGGGTGAAATCCCGATAAAACCACTTGATTTCGGATCGAAACAACATACCTCACGCGAAGGTGAGTCCAGAGATTACAATAACCATAATATAACTTTAATAGTAGAAGTTATTGCAAACTAAGTTTGAAGGTTCAAAAGGATACCTCAGGAAACTAAAAGTAGAAAACAACAACTAGCGACGATATATGACATCATGATGAAGCGCGTACATGACGTCAATCTCACCAGCTATTCTCAAAGTTACCTGAAAACAAAGTCACAAGCAAGACTGAGTATACAAATACTCAGCAAGGCTTACCCGAAGAGGGTATAAAATATCCCTTTAACTAGACATGCAAAGGCTTGTGAAAGCTCTGGGGTTTACTTTTGCTGAAAAGCAACTAAGAGTAGGTCCTTAACTTCAAGTTTTAGCTTCAAATTCTAGGTTCATTAATTATTCTAGGTAAGCACCTATCTATACAAGCATGATAGAATTATTTGCATCCAACCATATTGAAAATCATCATTGTTCAACTTCTAACTCTATGCAGCAAAGGGATTAAGCAGTCTCATTCATCGTGAGAGGCGGACGATTCTGAATCGAAATTCAACCTTGCAAGGATAAACCTAACACACATGCTTGAAGCACCGTTGAATCACTTCCAAGCAACCTTTGGCTTCTCTTTCCGGTTCATGGACAGGACCACTCTCCCCGACTACAGAGAATCCAACATCTCTGTACCCGTGGTGTTGCGCAACTTAATATAACTTTCACATTATTTAACTTCCTATCTCTACAAGAGAGTGGCAGGTATGTCCACTTGTCGGGCCGAGGAGTTACTAGGCTTACCACGTACCATATTTACGGCATATGGCTAGTACTTTCAAACGCTTAACCACCGCTACCACACACTGCGGCCTTAGCAGATTTATCAACACAGACGGATTTCAAATGAAGCTGTTGACCAAATCCGTCCATGGTCCTTATAGTGATTGCATGAAGTAAACAATCAACTCCTATGAATCTCGCGGGTGACAGGAAATCACCCGACTTTTACCGGTCCTATTAGCATAGCATCTAGTCGGACTCTATTTCTAGTGTTCAAACAAAAAGTACCTAAGATTATGCATCTAGGTTTTCATTCAACTCCAAAAACTTAAATGCACAACAAAACAGTAATAAGATGCATAAAATAATAGGATTATGCTTTGGGGCTTGCCTGTATTGGGGTCAGTAGACCTTGGTTCTTCCAAATCAGAGTTCGGGGCTTCAGTTAATTCAACGTTGGTCCGAGCTTCAGAGAAATCCCCGTCTGGTTCCTGAATAAACTCGTACGTTCCGTCTACTAACGATGTTATTTCTATATGCAATGCAGTAAAAGCAAATTAGTAAAGTGCTTGAGTATAGCTTTCCTTCACTAAAAAGTTGTTATCAAAATAGCTCAGGTCCAGAAAGCAACCATTTCATTTTCTATTTACTGGGCAATCATTTATGGAGTAGAAGCAAACATAACAAACTCCATAAAATAACATGGCTGGCTATTTTAAACATCAAAGAGTGGTTTCATTCAAATTCAAAGTTTGAATGCAAGAGCAGACAAACAACTTAGATTTAATTACAAACATGGCATGATTCAACATTTAATTACTTACATTTAACAAACATTGATGGAGTAGTTGTAGTACTTTACAAAGTAAACACGGATCAAGCATTAAATATCAAAATATTTAAGAACTCATGCTAAAGACTAGTGTTGGTCCTACAAAATTTATACAGTGCTACTCATAACATGAACAACACATGGTTCAAAAATTACAAACAACACATTATTGGAGCATGAGATATAAATAAAACATGCATTTCTTAGCATTTTTAATAAAACACATGAAATAACAAACAAAAGTCAAGCATTAGGGTCAAAATTTTTACATTAATACAAGAATCACATATACATGCAACCATAAAAATTTCCTAGCATGATATGACTCCAAACATTAATTATTTAAAAGGTAAGAACAACTAGTTTTAAATATACTATTAAGCATAAATCTAATTTTTGCAACAAAAACTTCTAACTAAAACATGTCATATTATAATTCCAGAAGATAGATATTTTGATAAGGATTCCAAAAAGTATTTATTTGCTATTTTAGGATTTTTCTACAAATTACTATGAATTTTTAAAGTTCACAGTAAAAAGATAAAAACAAAACCAAATATTGCAGATGGGTCCCTAGTTTTTACACTGGGTCCCTAGAAACAAATCAGCTCTTGCAATCGGGTCCTTCACCGAATTAAAACAGGGGAGGGTTATCGGCGGCGCTAGCCGGCCGGGTTCCGACGCCTTTGGTCGCCGGCGGCGAGGGCCCCGGGGTGGAGGGGCTATAGGAGGTCCGTGCGCACCTGTGGGTGGCTTCGGCGTGGCTCGGGGTGGCCTATGGCGGCGGGTCCGCGTGCTCCAGCGGCCGGCGGTGGTCGGAGATGGCGGATGCGGCACTCCGGTGAGCTACAGCTGAGGGGCTCGGGCCGAGAAGGATTAGGGCAGCAAGGAAAAGGCGCTGGTCAAGCTAATTTGGGTCGAGGCATAGCAGAGAGGTGGCTCCACGGGAGCAGGTGACCGGCGGCGAGGTTGTGCCGTGGTGGTGGTGCTCCGGTGAAGGCAAGGAAGGAATGGAGGGTTAGGAAGTTTTGCTGGGTCGAACTGAAGCTAACGGGGTGCTCTGTTTGGGTTGAGATGGGGTGGAGGAAGGGTCTCCACGAGCGGGCTATTTATAGCCAATGGAGGGAGAGGATGAGCAAGAGGAGAAGATAGGCTTGCCGAGTGCTATGGCCGGAAGACGGCGGTGGAGGAGCTTCTCCAGTGGGCGGGTCAGCGGCGTGGCACGTGCGGCGGCGTGGCGTGCGCATGGACGGCCAGCAGGGTGGAGAAGGTGGTGACGGGAGCTTCAAGTGCGGCACGTGGAGGCGGCGCGGCCAGTCTGGGGGCAAGACCAGCGGCGGTAAAGGCCAAACGGCGGTGAGGATGCGGCGCCCCTATTTCGGTAGACCGAGGAAGAAGAAAGGAATACAGTGGGTGGACCCAAATGCAAAAAGGAAAGAAGTTAGGGAGTTTTCTGTAAACCTAAAATTTCCTGTTGTTTTAGGGCTCAAAAGAAAATTTGTTCAACATGAAAATTGCTCAGTTTTTCAAGACCTATAACTTTCATGTTGTGCAAAAATCCACTAGATCCAAGGATTTGAAATTATTTTGAAATCTGTTAAATCTTTTATTTGCAAATAATCCTAACTTAAGTTTTAAAATTGCAAGGGCAGTCCAAAACATAAATATATCTTTTTATGAGGGTAAAAAGTGAAAAACAAAACATACATTTTAACCCCTCATAAATTTTAAAATTTTTGCCTTTTGCCAAACTATTTTAAAAAGGACTTTGTACTTTTCCAAAATAACAAAAACACCCTTGCTCAATTATGGTTTAAATTTTTAATCATCACAAAAAAATTTATTTTTAAATGAATGGTTTTGGCCCAAAAACCTGGGTTGTCATACCCAGTCAACTGCTTGTGCTTGAAGATTCCGCTGTTACTCTGAGACGTTATTTATTCGCTTAAGACTAAGATATTCGGTTATATAATAGTCTTTAATACTCTCTTTTGTTTTAACATTGTTATGATATTCGCTTTATTGTCTATCGTATGTGTGTAAACTGATCAAGCGCACATATGAGAATGCATTCAGTTTCCTTCTTAAACCGGGTGTGACAACAATTAAATACTGAACAAAATCAGATAGAGCATCGGATAACGTATCTGAAGATTGTACCTCTTTTAATAGATCAATCATGAATGGTGGCTCCCACTCCTTTATCTTGATGTGCCTTGTTCTGTTTTATGATAACAGGATAGAAGCAACCACTACTGGAAACCGGGATTTCCCAGTCGGTGCAAAACCGACAGGAAAATAGAGAAAACCAACAGGGAAATAAAAAACCGACAGAAAATTACGACAGGGATAGCTGCACAGGGAAATAAAATTTGCCTGTCGGGACACCGACAGAAACAATTTTCCTGTCGGTTCGTGACTCACAGAAAAATTGGTACTCACCAGGTTTATGTTTTCAGCCCTGTCACCGGGAACCGACAGGAAAACACACTTCAAACGACAGTAAAATTAGTTCCCTGTCCATCTGGAATAGTCGAACAATGCATCCGCAGCCATAGAAATTGAAATCCACAATTTGAGATTTAATTCTGATTATTATTTTTATAGCAGCTGCTGCTACACTGGAATGAAATAACATGGATACACATCGGACAGAGAACCATAGAGATCAGCCATATTGATTGATTAAGTATAGAAATGACACCATCAGTTTGAAATATCGTATGTAAATTGGCAGAAACCATACAAAAGAAGGGGAATAATCTCTGTTCTCAAGGCGGTAAGGCGGACGCCTAGCAAGGTGGGGCGGCTGGACGCCTAGGCGAGCAAGGTGGGCGCCTAGGCAAGCAAGGCGCAAATCGGTGGACGGCACATGGACGCCTAGGCGACGCCTTGAGAACAGAGGGAATAATCTACTCTATAAAGAAAATCTGTATCTTCTAGCCCATGGATGCTTCAGCAAACAATCCACATGCACATCATATAGGGTTCAATTTGTCTTCCACTTGCCATCAATTAGGACTTGTATCAGCTGGGTCATTGATCATCCATGAAACCTGCAGTGGAATATTTTGCCGTTAGAGATTAAATCAAACCAGATGTGACACAGCTAAGAAGCTAACACTAAAAGAATAGCCAGAAGCTAACACTGAAATTATTTGTGCTTGGTAGGAAAGATGAATTATCTGTATTTCAGTACTACAATTTAGGAAATCTTAATAAAGTAAAAAGAAACATTGACAATCCATAATTGTAGACATGAACACCTTGATGCCACTTCCGGAGATATCCTAGCCTGCACACTGCAGCCAGAAACTTGAGCTCCTTGTTTGCTGCACCAAATGCTCTACAACCAGAGGTATTTTCCATGTGAGATATGACTCTAAAATGTGGCAAGTCTTAAGCAATTATCACAGTATATAACCAATACAAAATAGAACAAGGCAACATTGCAAGAAATGTGGCAAATCTAAAGCAACTATCATCACAACACTTAACTGTAATCCAGCATAATAGGCATCTACACTTGCTATACTAAAATTTCATAAATCATTTGGGCAAAGTGACATCAGTAGTATTCACTTGTGGCTTGAAAGCATAGACTAGTTGAAACTTTCTTGAGACCTTAACATGAGATTTAGACTGATTGTCATTCTGACAAACAAAACAATTTTACAATTTAATTGTTAGTACAATAGCTGGAAAGATATGACTGAATTGAAATACATCTGGAAAGATTTTAAAGATATCTTGGTACTGCGCGCCATGGAACAAATGGTTTGCTAATCTCATCCGTAACTAAACAAGGCAGTAGTTGCTCAGGGAGACTCACAAGGCAACAAATGGGCAAAGGGTCGCGCAGTGCGAGCTCGAAGGAGGAGGAGGACATACCCCGATGCCTACAGCCCAGCCCCAAGAGCTTAGCTCCAGCTGATGCTTCCGCACAAGAGCCCGAATGCCTCGTGGGCTAGATTTGCAAAAATCACACATACATGCCGGCAGCTGCTCCATCACGACTCCTCACCTGCACTTGTGTCGCTTCTCCACCACGCCATCTCACCTGCACTTGGTTGTGCAGGATGAGAGCAGATGGTGGTGCCGGCACCAGCGCTGGGCCCGTGCAGATGGCGCCCCAAGGCGGGTGCGGACAGCGGCGCCGGAGTCAGCGGAGACGTCGACGCCAGGGCGAGGAGAAGCTCGGCGGCGGTGCTGCCATGGGGACGAGATGCGGGGGCGGCCTGCAGTGGAGACGAGATGCGGTGGCGGCGGCGGCGCTGCGGGGGAGAGGAGACGGAGGGGCTGGCGCTTGTGGCTAGGGTTAACCCTGATGGTTTTATACATCGAGGCGCACAAGTGCGCACCCTGTTGGGCCGACTAAAAGGCCACAGCGGCCCAGGCCCACGTTAGCTGCTTACTTTGCTTTGCACTCCGTGGCAGCAGACAATTTTCCTGTCGGTTTGTTACTATGCACAGAGAAATATAATTTTTCTGTGCGTTTTTCCGGTGACGCACAGAAAAATTTATTTTCTCTGTGCGTTTTTATAATTTTTCTGTGCGTTTTGTTACAACCGACAGAGTAATATTAATTTTTCCGTGCGTTATTGCAAAACCCGACAGAAAAATTCATCACGCACAGAGAAATCTTGGTTTCCAGTAGTGAACCTTTCATCCGCTTGATCGCATTCTCGCCGATACTCCTGAAGCAGTTCCTCATGTGACGATATATTGCTAGGGTTTGACAGATCGGCCATCATAGCCTGATTCTCGTCCGCAACGGAGTCGCCAATTTGTGTTGACGCCTTTTACGGGCCAACACACGAATACGCTAGGTCGCGCGGCGCGAGGAGGAGCTCCTTGCAACACCTCCTGCGTGGAGCGGTCAGACCAGTTATCTGGACCGGTAGACCGGTCGCCGTGCAGAACGGCGACGATCCGACGAACGCTCACCCGGGAGGGACCCCGTCGGGGCAAGCGCGCGTAGGGTTGCCTTAGGCTCGGCAGGCCAGCTAGGGCATCCTCAAACGCCATGGAGACGAGAGAAGAACAACATGTCAAAGTTGGAAAAGTAGGGAGGAAGAAAGGTAAAAACGATGAACATAAATGTATTTGATTGGTTTGATTGGGTTGTCCTCAATCGGCCGTGACCCTTTATATTTATAGGGTGGAGAAGACTTACCCCCACAAAAAATCATGTTTACAGATCTAAATCTATTAAGAACTCTAATTACAGTCGGACTCCTCCTAGACTGGTCAGACCGATTGGACCCACCGGTCAGATTGGTCGGGCTCCTGCTGGATCAGGTACAGCACCAGACCGGTCAGACCGCTTGGTCAGACCAGTTGATGCCAATTTTGGCTGTCAACAGGGTGGATGTGTTCCAAAATGGTCTTTCCCAGAGCTCTATTATTATTATTTTTTTGCAAAGAACAAATCTATTTCTCTACAAGGAGCTGCTGACATTGTTGATTTGCAAGAAATTCTGCATCTGCCCATCTCGGCTGAAGCTATCAGTTAGTTGGAAACACTCTTGGATAACGTAGACAACTGCAATCTTCATAATGACAATGATTCTTGGGTCTAAATTTAGGGGAGTCCTGTTTACGGTTCACAAAAAGCCTATAAATACATGAAAGGACACAGAGAGATTCATCCTTCCTTTTAGTGGCTTTGGCGTTCTTGCAGCCAACTCAAACATATTTTTTCTTGCCTACTCTTGAAAGATTGGTTAAATGTCAGAGGAATGCTCAGAAGATGAACAATGCATTTGGATGGTTATACTTGCGTTTTCTGCCCCTGTCAAGACGATGAGACTATTGAGTATCTGTTCATGGACTGCCCTTTTGCTCAGCAATGCTGAGTAATATTGGCTTGCAGACACAACCTAATATGTAAATGTCGTGGACGAAATTAAAACAACTACCACGAACTGAGAGAAAAAAAAAGTAAGTTAGAAGCAGCTAGCTTATCCTGCAACGAAACTGATACGTAAGTGTCATTAGTTTGTAGATAAACACTATAAAAAAATTAAGAAAGCAGTTATAAACTTACGTAAGCTTATCCTGCAACCAAAATTAAGAAACTATAAATATATATGTTTAATATATATCTGTTTTCTTAATTTTGGTTAATATATATGGCTAGTTAATGTTGATGGACTAGGGGTTGTTCCGAAAATTGAAATATATAGAAGCTAGTACCAAGCAAATCAAAGAAAGGGACTGGAGTCTCGAGCACTTCATACGTTGCAAGTACATATTGGATTCCAAAATTTCTCTCTCCAAACTTCACTATTCATATATCACATCAAATCTTTTGCCTCATGCATAGAGCATTAAATGTAGGTAAATAAAAAAACTAATTACATAGTTTTGATGTACACGGCGAGACGAATCTTTTGAGCCTAGTTAGGTCATAGTAGGACAATAATTACCACAAACAAAAAAAATACTACAGTGTCCGATGTGACTTTTTTATCACTATTTTACAGATCTAAACACAGCCTAAGTCAAGATAGTGACAGACTGACAGTCAGTGTTGAGTCGTTGTGCAGAAGTTGAAGGTGGTTTTGTCTTCAGAAAGAGCCAGCACCTTTATCCTTGCAAGAAAAAAGATCCAAACTTTTATGCAGGGATTAAACTGCAAATAGAGTTCTTTTTTTGCAAAAAAAAAAAACACAGTATATACAGATGCAGATGATCATCCTTTTGCCATTTCATATCCTTTTAAACTTAGGATCGGGCATCAGCCATATTACATTGCTATTTGCTAAATAATTTTCATGCTACTGTGATTTTGCTAGGCTTTTTATACACGACGTGCACGTCACGGAATATGATGGTACTTTGTGAAGATTCAGGAACAGTAGAGATTGATGATCGACTCTATGAAGACTTCAAATCAAGCACAACTCAGCAAGCAGCCAGGCAAGTGTTCACGCGTTGGCTACTTGGCTGAGATGAATAAAGACTTGAGCTAGTCAAGTCAACACATGTTCTCTTCGTCTACTGTCATAAATGCAGCTTGACTCGCTGTGGAGAGAAGACAAACCCAGCGCGGGGCCAAAATCATCCTAGTTCGGGTCCTAGCTAGGGCCGAGAAGAGATGGAATTGGCGATGATGTACCCCATTTGAAATTACTCTAAGGCCCTGTTAACCTCGTAAACGCAAAAAAAAAACGTCACATCGAATATTTGGACACATGCATGGAGTACTAAATGAAGTCTATTTACAAAACTTTTTGCATGAATAGGCTGTAAATCGCGAGACGAATCTAATAAGCCTACTTAATCCATGATTTGCAACAGTGATACTACAGTAACCATCTGCTAATTATGAATTAATCATGGATTAATTAGCATCATTAGATTCGTCTCGCGATTTACAACACATCCGTGCAAAAAGTTTTATAAATAGATTTCATTTAGTACATTAAATTAGCAAAATTCCATCGCAAAAAATTTTGCGTTTCATCTAAACACGCCCTAAGTACAGTTTTGTATTGTTCATCAGCTCCCATGTCATTGTTCCGTTAGTTAATTTATTTTTCTAATTCCTTCAAATTAAAAATACAAAAACATTCCAAAGATACAAATGAATCTGGTTCCTTCATTTCAAACAGTATCCCCAATTTCTATTTTTAATAAAGTTCAATTTATACACCCATGTCAAAACAGGGGAACAAAATAGAAAAAATAGATGCAGATGAAGGACACACATGCACCATCTCACAAAATATCATTTTCCTTGGCAAATCTCACAGAGCTAAACTCACCTTTTCTCCTCAACAATGAGATCACTTGCTTCCTTCCCCAAGAGATAGGTGCATGGTTGATGCCCAATCTGAGCATGCAGTCAAATTTTATAGGAAAAAAATCCAGTTTACACCCTTAAACTATCGTAAAAGTATGAGTTTCAACTTTCAACTACAAAACCAGATGTGATAAGGGCTATCCAACTATCAAAATCGGACAAATTTGGCCCTTAGAGTGATTTTGTATTGTTTTAAAAATTAAAAATTTACTTAGATCTGAAAATCAAAATTAATTCATTTTAAATCATAACAATATGAAACAGGTCCGAACTTTTTTCTAAAAATATCGTCTATCTACTATTAATCTATTTAAATCTTATTTATTAAAAAATAATAGTTCTAACTACAAACAAACAAATACTAGGAATATAAAAATGAATTCGAATAGTTAGAGTACCAGATAGGCTGCATTTTCAGAAAAAAATTGGTTCTAGTTTCATATTTTTCTTAATTAAAATGAATTTTTATGATTTTATAGTATAAATATAAATATTTATTTTCATAAAATGAAAAACCAACTTTGAAGCATTCCCGGTTTGACAGTTGGATGGCCTCTGTTATCCGGTTTTGTAATAAAAGGTTGAAGATCGAACTTTTGTGACAGTTCAAGTGTGTTAAACAGATTCTTTTCTAATTTTATATGGCAACCAAATGAGTGGTCCCATTCCTTCTAGCTTGGGTAAACTTATACTAGACTAAACAGCCTTGACCTGAGCTCCATCCCAGGTGAGCTTGGCGCTTTAGTGGATACTAAAACAATGCATCTATGTTTAATCCAGATAGCCAGGGTCAATTCCTGCATCTCTTCCAACCCTCACAAGCATGATATATACTAACAATCTGAACTCTTACCCTACCTTTCTGATGGGCCTATTAAAAGTGCATAAAACTGTGAAGCAGTCAGATAAATACAGAAAACATCTTTTATGGAGAGGTGTAGATTCCAATGGAAAAATCCCCAAAAGCTGCTTGGCAGATGGTATGTCTACCAAAAAGAGAAGGAGGTCTTGGAGTGATTGATCTTTGTGTACAAAATGATGCTCTCTTGTTGAAAACTCTGCATAAGTTCTTTAGCAGAGAAGATGTCCCATGGGTGGGTGCGTCTTATTTGGAATTTTTATTATGAAAATGGAAAATTACCAGGTATTGTAAAAAAAAGATCTTTTTTGGTGGAGGGATATTATCCACCTCTTAACACAGTTCAAAGGCCTATCTAGCTTTGGTAATTTCAAGATGTGGGGCTACAATCTGTCTTCGGGAAGACTTGTGGGCTGGATGTGTTCCAAAATGGTCTTTCCCAGAGCTCTATTATTTTGCAAAGAACAGATCTATCTCTCTACAAGGAGCTGCTGGCATTGTTGATTTGCAAGAAATTCTGCATCTCCCCATCTCGACTGATGAAGCTTTCAGTCAGCTGAAAACACTCTTGGATAACATAGACAACTGCAACGTCCATAATGACAATGATTCTTGGGTCTACATTGGGGGAGTCCTCTTTACAGTTCAAAAAAAAGCCTATAAATACATGAAAAGACACAGAGAGATTCATCCTTTTAGTGCTTTGGTGTTCTTGCAGCCAACTCAGACATAAAATATCTTTTTGGCTGCTCTTGAAAGATTGGTTAAATATCAGAGGAATGTTCAGAAGACGAACAATGCATTTGGATGATTATACTTCAGTTTCCTGCTCCTGTCAAGACGATGAGACAATTGAGTATCTGTTCATGGACTGCCCTTTTGCTCAGCAATGCTGGAGTAGTATTGGCCGGATGGTGGTGGTGGACGACACATGATGTCATTGCGAAGTTTGCATCGAGGTGAAGTAGAGTCGTGAAGGCGGCTTGGTCCGTCTAGTGGTCCATGGTCCGATAAAAAGTTGGACGTTTTACCCCTTAGGGTATTTGGATCGTGAGCTTAATGTAAGAAAGTTTTGGTTATTTGCCAAACGCCTATATATATGTATAGAGTGGGCTGGTTTGAGAAGCAACCTCTTCGACAGTTTATCATTTTGAGATCCTCTCATTTTGTTTTGAGAGCTAGGTTAGAGAGAGAGAGAGAGAGGGGATTTTTGATTGAACTTTTTGCCATCTTAGCTTTGTAGTGCTCAAAAGTAGTTTGTAACTGGACCTCGTGTCTGGTGTGCATCCCGAGCATTTTGTTTTCGTGATTTTTCAAATTTCGGGTGACTTTCAATTTGCGAGATTTTCTTATTATTTTCGAAAGTTTATTTTTGGATCTGGTTCAAATGTCGTTCGGATCGACGGAGTTTTGAGAGAGTAATTTACGTATGAAATCTCGGTTTTGTTCTAAAAGCATCTCTAGCAGCCCCTCATTCCCCAATAATCTTCTACTATTAGGAAAAAAATATGCTCCAGCAGTTCCCCAATATAGGTCCCTTTCCCAGTAACTATTGGAATGTACTAATATTTCATCCCATCTCCCCTCAAATAAAGGGAGGGTTTATGCTCTCCCAAAATATTGTTGTATTGGGACAAGAGTATTGGGAGACTGTAAAAGCAACTCCCCCAATAATTTTAAAGTTGCTATTGAGACATCTCTCAATACCAGTTATTATGAAATGATTATTGGGAACTGCTGGAGATGCTCTAGGTTCCCTTTGTTCGTGCGCAGGTTCTTTCGAGCAGAGGTGGACTACGGAGCGGCGCATGGCCCAGTTCGCGGGGGCGCTCAGCCCAGCGCGCTTGCGAGGCCCAACACGGGGCAGGCCACCCAGCCAAGGCCACTGCTGGGCACGTGGCCCAGTGCGGGCGTCGGGAAAGGCTGCGCCTTTTTTATTTTTGCATTTTTCAAAAAAACTTTTTACAGAAATATATTTTTGGATTTAGGTTTTACAGATCTATACCCCTACCGCCCGGCAGGGGGGCGGCAGGGGGCCTACCGCCCGGCAGGTGAGCGGTAGGGACCTATATGTAAATAAAAATAATTTTTTTTTGCGCAGAGGTCCTTGGAGGGAGCCTGCCGCCCCCTTGCCGGGCGGCAGGCCCCTGCCGCCCGCCCGGCAGGGGGGCGGCAGGCTCCCTCCTCAAATATAAAACTCCAACCCTTCCCTCTGCGCCCTCATTTTCTGCCTACGAGATCCAGAGAGGGGAGAGGGAGAGAGGAGGGGTGAGGGAGGTAAAAAAACCGGCGAAGCCCTGCAGGATTTTGGATCCGAACCGCAGGTAACCAATATTTCTCAACTTTGTCATTCCAGATTTTTTTATATTTAATTTTATGATTAGTATTTTTTATTGTTGTAAGCACTTAGGGTTCGAATTAGTGGTTATAATTGAAGGCATAGTATATTTGTAGATATTAGATTAATTAAAATGAAGTCTTTGCATGGCCAGATATGTCGAGCAAAGTGACATTTCAAGTTCATTACGGTGACTTCTATAGAATTACTCATGATTCCTATGGAGTAAATCTATCAGCATTGGAAAGAAGACAGTGCACTCTAGACAAACCCCTAGAGAGGAGTTTTGAGTCCATACGGAAATGTCTTCACAAGATGTTCAATGTGAATTCAAAGACCCATTTGCTTACGGTTCATACCTTGACTTCCTGGGAAGCTAATGGGGATTTCTGGGAGTTGACGCATATAAGTAGTACGGAAGAATGACAACATTACATGCACGCAGCTCTTGAAAGTGGGTGGCCTCTCGCAATGGTAATTCAGATTCACCAGAAGACCGGTGATTTAGATGAAGGGTCAACACACACAACATCTGACTGCAATGAAGAGATGGAAGAGGATAAAAAAGAAGAGAACGTGCAAGCTCCAGAACCAGAACCAGAACCACAAGGTTTAGCAGATGAAGGCGAGCGGATACCTGGAATTGTGGAGGACATGGAGAAAGAAGACCAGGATGCACAAATAATAGAGCAATGTGGGGACTCATTGGACGATGAGGACGATGAGCGCTTCCCAGTGCTAGGTGAATGGCGTAAAGAGGGTTTTGGTAATCCAGTGGTACAAGATATTAGATGTCCGGAGTTTGAATACAGAGTGAATGAGGTCATACAAGGGGCAAAGTATCGTACCATTGAGGATGTGAAGGATGCTGTGAAGCTCTGGGCTGTATCTCTGAGGAAGGAATTCAGAGTACTGAAGTCTAGCAGCAAAGAATACGAGGTGAGGTGTGCAGATAGAGACTGTACATGGCGAGTGCATGAATACAAGGGAAAGTTCAAGACACACTGGGAATGTTCAATTGTTACACCACATACTTGTAGATTGACAGGTGTAGTGGGACATCATCGTAATATCACATCAACTTTCGTGGCTAAGAAGATGTATGGGGTGATTCTTGACAAAATGGATTATGAGCCTGCATTGATAATTAGGGACATTGAACAGAATTTCCAGTATGTGATCAGCTATGCAAAAGCTTGGCGGGCTAAACAAAAAGTATTTGAAATGAGGTTTGGCACTTATGAAGCATCATATGACAACCTACCTCGTATGCTTGAAGCAATTGTGCAAAGAAATCCTGGAAGTGCTTTTGATACATACAGTGTACCGTGCTTGTCAGGGGGGCCAAGCATTCTGCTGCGAGCTTTCTTCTGCATTGGAGCATGTGTGAGGGCATTCATTTACTGCCTTCCTGTTCTGTGTATTGATGGCACTTTCCTGACAGGGAAATATAAGAGAACAATATTGACGGCAATCGGAATTGATTGCAACAAGCAGATAGTTCCCATCACCTTTGCCTTTGTTGAGAATGAGAACACAGAAAGCTGGTACTGGTTTCTTAAACGTCTGAAGATTCATGTTGTTGCTGGAAGGCCTAATATTTGCCTTATCAGTGATAGGCATGCAGGTCTACTTGCAGCTATAAGGCAGCTCCAAGAAGGTAGTCAATTTTCACCTCCTATATGGCCAGATGTTGTCAATAGGTGGTGTGTGAGGCATATGGCTGCTAACTTTTATGAGCGGTTCAAGAATAAGGATCTGATGAATTTGTTCAAGCGATTGTGCACTCAGAATCAGCAGAGAAAGTTTGATGCTTTGTGGGGTATAATTGATGACATGAGTGCTGAATTGCTTAAGAGCCAGGCCTCGTCATCCAGCAGGAGACGTTCTACAGATTCATTAGTTGGACATGCTAAGCCATTTTCACAGTGGATTGATGGTGCACCTAAAGAGAAGTGGTCACTTCTGTATGACACAGATGGGAGACGTTATGTGATCGAGACGACCAACCATGCTGAATGTTACAATATGGTAATGCGTCGTGTTCGTGGATTTCCTCTTGTTGGCATTGTTGAGTTCATCATGTATGGATGCATAAGGTATTTTCGGGAGCGATACACATCAGCCGCTCCCTTACTTAATGATCCAGGAGTGCATTTTTGCAGAAGGGTCAATGAGTACATGGAGAAAAAAGTTGAAAAGGCTCGATTTCACTCAGTCATATCGATGGGCACAAAGGAGCAAAGATTTGAGGTATCGTGCAGGGACAGGACCGGACAGGGTGTCCGCAGACAAAGGGTAATTCAAGAAGTTTTGATAACCATTGACGGGAGGGTGTTCTGCCGATGTCAGAAGCCAAAGGTGCATCACTTACCATGCTCCCATGTCATCGCGGCTTGTTCTGTATCTGGGTTAGATGCTGCGTCATATGTTTCTCAATATTTCACAAAAGAAGCCGCAGCACAGACTTGGTGTCATGAGATATACGGCATTGGTATTCTAGGCCCATTCACTCAAAAAAAATCCCCATCCAATTCTCATCCCTGATGCAGCTACGAAGCGGGGCATAGGCCGACGGCAGACACGTCGTATCCGGAACGGAATGGACGAGGCCGAGGCTGGAAAGAAGAAAAAACATTGCAACTTGTGTGGAGCGGACGGTCACACTTACAAGAAGTGCCCATAGCTATCAGTACCCAATGCTGCTGCCGAGGCTGGACCTTCCGGGAATCCGACGGATGGATCGGCTCCACCTACAAGAATTCGCCGCATCTAGTTGTGTATTTATTTGTGTGTACGAAATTAAGTATATTGTGTATATACTATGCCTAAATGTCTTGTTTAACTAGTTGGCAGTGCGTATTTCTATAGAATTTGGTTGTAATGAACGTAACCTTTAATGTAATATCTTATGTGGTATCTTGTTTAATGTTATATTTATATATCGTTCATTGTATCAAATTGGCTAGCCCCAAATGCTTGGACACATGGTTTGTCGCCACCTATAGCATAAGCCACCACATAATGTGACACATAGAAGATAGCTAAATGAGTACACATCCATGATACTGAAGAATCCAAATTATTTCAGTACAATTTGCTTCACAATCTAGACCGATGAACAATATATGTTACACATTATTTCATGAAATCATCTAGGTAGTCACGCACAGGGGGAGGAACATCATCTCTTGGAGGCCATGGTTTGGGGGGCATGAAATCATCTAAGTCGTGATCCCAGTTAACAGAACTTGGTGCTGGAGGTGGTGCAGTTTGACTTGACGAACCTCTTGACTTTCCCTTTCTCTCTTTTATGGTTCTACTTTCATGTACAGGGGGAGGAACATCAGGTATTCGAGGCCATGATTTGGGGGGCATGAAGTCATCCATATCGTCATCCCAGTTAACACAACTAGGTGCTCGAGGTGGTGCAGCACGACTTGACGAACCTCCGGTCACGTGTTCTTGCGGAGGCCGAGAACTATGACCCGAAGATCTTTTCCACCTCCTTCGTCTAGTTTGCGGCATAACTCCACCGAAGATACATACCAATTTTTTGAAATTTGGTATCGATTTGTTAATCAACTCCGTGTCCTCGGGGTAATCCTAGCATATAATTACACAATAATTTTACTATTTCGTAAATATGGATTACAAATAACGGATGTGATTAGAACTGAATAAGAGTTATCTTAATGTGCATCTCATACACCTCTGGCCGCATCTATATCTTACAAGTAGTTTGTAAGAATCCAATAACATGTTGATGATTCGCTAGTTCACATACCCTCATGTATATCTTCCTACGTTCTAGCAGGTATTCCTTTAAATCTTGCATTGTAATACCTCGAAATAATGTCAAATATTTAAACTCAACTAATTTGGACAACACCATCTCTATCGTACCATCCGCTAATGGATCCAACTTCTTACTGATTACAAGACGTGTCATGATCTCAAGAAATATACTGGATTTTTCTTCGGTCCATGAAAATCCAACAGAATTGGAGGCAGACATTGCCTTATGCTGCAATAACAGTAAGGTACTGTCATACTAAGTTTACTATTCTATATTTCACTATCCAAAATCTAAATCTATTCTAATTCATGATTATTTTAGAAACAAGTCTATAATAGTTGAGAAATATTGATTACCTGCGGTTCGGATCCAAAATCCTGCAGGGCTTCGCCGGTTTTTTACCTCCCTCACCCCTCCTCTCTCCCTCTCCCCTCTCTGGATCTCGTGGGCAAAAAATGAGGGCGCAGAGGGAAGGGTTGGAGTTTTATATTTGAGGAGGGAGCCTGCCGCCCCCCTGCCGGGCGGCAGGCCCCCTGCCGCCCCACCAGTTGGCGGCAGGGGGCCTGCCGCCCGGCAGGGGGGCGGCAGGCTCCCTCCAAGGACCTCTGCGTAAAAAAAAATTATTTTTATTTACATATAGGTCCCTACCGCCCACTTGCCAGGCGGTAGGCCCCCTGCCGCCCCCCTGCCGGGCGGTAGGGGTATAGATCTGTAAAACCTAAATCCAAAAATATATTTCTGTAAAAAGTTTTTTTGAAAAATGCAAAAACAAAAAAGGCGCGGGAAAGGCTGGAGTTGGCACAGGCCGAGCTACGGGGCATGCGAACCATTTGAAGGTGAGCTTGGCTCATTTCTCTCAGTTTCAAGACAGCAGCTCGTCACTTAGATTTGATTTAATTATTTCCTGCTTTCTTACTAGAGCTAGTTAATCACTGATCTTGTTAATTTAACTGATCATATGTATAGCCTGCTTAGCTAGTTCTTGGAACTTATATTTTCTAATCTTTATTAGCTGTTACATGCTTAGTTAACTCTTTTAGTGCTAGTTTTTTTATGAGATAACGATCGACTCTTTGTCTGAGTATTGCTTCCGCTTGGTTTGTGCTTTGCTAATCTTGTTAAATCATCACATACTTTGTTAAGTGGAACTGTTGCCAGCTTTGCTCGAGTAGATCGTTTCACGTTGACTTCCGCTTTGTGTCAAGCTTTCGGTGTTACTTAATTTTTGCTACTGCTTTACATCAAACTTTTCCTAATTATTTATAGGATGAGTGTATCATCAGTTGACTCGTATCATCTTGACGATTAGAAGAGAGATGTTGTGCAAAATGAATTGGACTCGGCTTTAATTTTTTTTAAAAAAAACCTCTTATTCACCTCCTCCGGTTGCCCGTTCGGGTTCGACAAATAATGACAGTGAAATTTTTCTTGCTCGCTCGCCCTTTCTTGTTTCTTCCATGGATCATGAGTGTTATCCATTCAAAACTAGAGCGCTGATGGACAGGGATGTTGAAGGCCCATGTAGGACACCCGAGTTCCCACATTACATGGGTTGTGTTGTTAGTACTGTGAAATTTGTATAAAACTATACAATTTTAAAATTGAAAAGACGCACGATGTTGACATCTAAAGTGAGCATGCTATCTAATAATAAAACGTTTTGCATTGAACAATCTTCTTCTGCTTTACGTATGATATGTGCTGTGTGCGGACGACCAATTGACCAGGAGCTCAGCCCACTAACGAAGTGGGTGCAACACACGTCAGGCCGCCATTACTGACCGGGCATGCCGTTTGCTGCCGCTTTAGGAAAATGTTTATTTTAATCCTCTTAGCAATTCACTTTTATCCACTTAACCCTCTAAATAAAATATAGGTTAAATTTAAAGTAAAATGCACCAGAGGTTCACCAACTTGTAAGGGTGTGTTATTTAGGTCCACGAACTCCAAAAGTGTATTTTCAGGTCCATCAACTTGTAATTCGTGTCACTTAGGTCCATAAAATATGAAAGTGTATTTTTAGGTCCATAAACTTATAATTTATGTCACTTATGTCCATAAACTTCGAAAGTGCATTTTTAGGCTCATGAACTTCATCCATGAGCAATCGTGTGGCTATAGACCTTTAAAGGTCACCCCGATATAGATGTCCACGAATACCTTTCAACCCTTCACCGAGAACCACTCTAACTTGATCCAAGTCTAATGTCATCACAAGATTTTTCGCCACAACACCTTGCACCACCATATCCGACCACCCACGCCATGGAGGATATAATATCCCCTACCACAATACACATGTTGTTGAATCCTTCTATGACCCCCTCCAACTTTTCAAAGCAATCACCCCCTACTCTCCATCCATATTGCGGGGTTATATCTGGATCTAAGCTCCAGACCTCACTAATGGCAGTCCAGAAACCCCCTTTGAATCCTAATATTTGTCAATAAGCTCCAAAATAAATCTTTGATCCCCCCTCTCGCCTCCCTATGCACTTGATTTGAAATTGGGGCTCAAATTTCACCATTCTGACAAAACTTCAGCAATATGTGGGAACCGTGTAGATTCATATTGGTGCGATATTAGTGCATGAAGGCTAGACGGATGGATATGGACTTAGGTGACACAAATTACAAGTTTATGAACATAGAAATGAATTTTCAGAGTTCATGGACCTAAGTGACACAAATTACAAGTTTATGGACCCAGAAATGCAATTTTGAAGTTGATGGACCTATGTAACACCCTCCTACAAATTGATGGACCTCTGGTGCATTTTACTCTTAAATTTACTTTCCCAAACTATTTTTGTTCCTCCAATCTACCTCTACTAAGATTTCTCCTTTTTATTTCTCCACGTACAAGTAGAATTTGAACTTCAAATTTTGCAAATATCACTTATAATATGATGCCCTATGCTAGAAAAATACATTATAATTTTTTATAGATATTTGTCATGCATAACTATATTTTTGTGATAAATTTTGTGTTAAGTATACCAACTTAAGAAAATAACCATGAAAAATTCTTAGTAAATTTTTAACATAGGGCATCATGTTCTCTGCCCACTCACAAAATTTGAACTTAAAATTCAATTTGTACACAGAAAAAAGTTTATTAGGGGGTAGATTGGACTATTTGAATTGTTGGAGAGTAAATTAAGCCTAAATTGTTGAAGGGATAAAATGGACCTTTTTCGCCGCTTTTATGCATGATATATGAAGCAAGTCACACACATCTGCAGACAAATTCTTTCTAGTCGTATTTGCTGGTCAATTACATCCTAGATTGAGTTTGGCTATCTTCACGTAATCTGCACAAAATGAGACAAGCTAACTTTTTCCAAATCTCTCCGGGCCCCAATCGAGACCACCATGCAATATGTGTTGATTGTGTATTTTTTTGAATATTGTAGGTGTAAATATTTTCTATAAACTTAGCTAAATCTGGATGAGATTGATTTGGGGCAAAACTAGAATGACTTACATTTGAAATGGAGGCAGTAGCAAACTGAACGTAGTTTAGTTGGTGAGGTTCTTTGTGGTACCTATCCATCCGAGTTCGAGTTCTCGACTTTGGTACAAACACTTGTATTTTTTGAATTTATTCTACAATTTAATCAGCGTTATTAATTTAGTGGTAGGTGATCTGCCCGTCGACAATGAGATGATTGTGGCGACTTTGTCAATCTTGAGAATCTGACAGCTCAAGATGCTCATAGAGATAGGATTATATGTCTATGTTAATAGAGGTAAGTGTGCCTGCAAATTTACAGGCGTCTATATCTGTATTTAAAAAAATTTAGACGACTTTTTTGCCGTGATTTGCACGGATTTTCACGAAGTCTGTGGTTTGCACTAGATACATTCGCAGTTGGGGAACATATTTGGTGCAAACTACAACTTCGTGAAAACTCATGCAATGCACGGCAAAAAAAACGTCTAAATTCACCAAAAAAATCTGGCATGTAGATGATATGATGATATACAATGTTGTAAAATATCTTGTCCAAACTCGGCTTCGTTTGTGAGATATAAAAATAACAAATTTCTAACAAATCATTTGGACAGCTTTCTGGCATGAAATTTGTTATTTTTATATCTCACAAACAAAGTCGAGTTTTGACAAGATATTTTACAAGGATGTGTACCATCATATTATCTACTTGTGTGATATTTTTGGTGAATTTAGATGACTTTTTTTTTGTGGTTTGCACGGATTTTCACGAAGTCTGTGATTTACACTAGATAAGTTCGCAGTTGGGCCACGCTATAAGCATCCATCTCACCAACAAAATCCCAACTTAGCCATCATCCACCACCATACGGTAATTAAGCCCCAGCTTCCAATGGAGATGGCGGTAGAGCTAATACTCGTACTCCTCCATTGGCTCCTCTTCCTGCATGCCGGCGCGACGTGTCACCACGGAGGTGTGTGTCTAGGGTGCCAGACAGCGGTCCTCCAATGGAAGTCCACCCTGCGGACCTCGCCGCCGGCACTGGCCTCATGGCAGCAGGGGACAAGCCCGTGCACCAGCAACTGGACGGGGGTCAGCTGCGGCGCCGTGCACCGGGGCCGCCGCCGCCGCGAGCCATTGGCGGTGACCGGAATTTCCCTGCCGTACGCCGGCCTCGACGGCCACGGTGAGCTCAACTTCTCGGTGCTCCCTTTCCTCACGTACATGGACCTCGGCTACATACCAGCTTTTCTAGGAAACCTCAGGAAACTGAGGGATCTTGAGCTCGGTACCAACCGCTTTAGTGGTGAAATTCCAGCTGCTTTGTCAAACCTTACTCAGCTAAATGAACTTGTCCTCATTGAGAATGAGCTCACAGGTTCCATTCCACACCAGATTGGATTCCTTCCCAATCTAAGCGAGCTAGCTTTATACTCGAACCGCTTAAGCGGCACCATTCCTGCAAGCTTAGGGAACCTTACCATGCTGAACTACCTTGACCTATTTGACAACCAGTTTGTGGGATCCATCCCTGCTGAGCTTGGTGCTTTGATGGATCTCCACACCATGTCTTTATCCTCCAACATGATTTGAGGCTCCATTCCTGCAACTTTCGCAAATCTCACAGCCATGAGACAGCTTTATCTCTTCAGTAACCGGCTGTCAGGTCCTTTACCACGAGAGTTCTTCAATCTCACTGACTTAGTTGTGCTCAATTTATCCAACAACTCTGTCTGGGGAACTGCCCTCTGATGTCTGCAAAGGAAGGAAACTCCAAGTCTTCCAGGTTTTTACCAACATGTTTACTGGCTCTGTTCCTAGAGGCTTGAAAAAGTGTAGGAGCCTGAAGCTGCTTCACCTGTCTTCCAACCAGCTAACAGGAGATATATCAGATCTTGGGCAGTACCCACATCTTGTTGACGCAAGATTAAGGGGAAACAGCTTTCATGGGCATTTGTCCAAAACGTGGGCTTCAAGCATCAATTTAACAACGCTGGACGTGTCAGAAAATATGATAAATGGAAGCTTGCCCCCTGAGTTTTCAGATCTTGTGAAACTGGAGGAACTTACACTTCAGGTCAACGACTTAACCGGCAATATACCGCCAGGATTACTAAGAAATCTAGGCAACCTGTACGGGCTCAATTTATCGTAGAACCAGTTTTCAGGTCACATACCACCTGAATTTGGTCAGATGAGAAATTTGCAATACCTTGATATGTCTGCGAATAAGTTGAGCGGCTTAATACCGCAAGAGCTCAGGAGCTGTACTAAGCTAGTATACTTAAGGATCAATGACAACAGCTTGAGTGGAGCTATACCACTGAGTATTGGTAATTTGGTAAGTCTACAGATCATGTTTGATGTCAGCAACAACAAGCTCACTGGCAGATTACCTGCGGAACTCGGCAACCTAGCGCTGCTGGAGCACCTGAACCTGTCCCACAATCAGTTCGTTGGAAGTATCCCTTCGTCCATTGGCAGCATGGATGGTCTGTCAACAGTTGATGTGTCATACAACAGATTGGAAGGGGCTCTTCCAACTGGACGAGTATTCCATAATGCCCCAATCCGATGGTTCTGTTAGATATCTAGGCAATTTTCGGTATATTTTAATTCCAAAATTAAATGTATAAACTAGCAATATTTCTATGACTTTAAGGAGTAAAATAAAACATGTGAACATGTTTATACTTATCACACATATAAGCATAAACAATATAAATAACCAAAGTTTCAGGGAGTACCCTGAAGCGGGGCCGTTGCCGGAGGCATTGGCTGCGCTGTTACCAACTGGAGTAGACATCTACTCGGTTGGCCTCAGTCGAAGTAGTCGAACTAAATCGGTGCAGGAAGAAGTTCGCAGTGCAGTCCCGCGAACGGTCACCAAGATGTAGTCGACGTAGTTGTTCGGCCACCAGAATGTAGTCGACGTAGTCGTTCGGCTCGTTCACCAGGAAGTAGTCGTTCAATCGGGCAAAGCCTTTGTATTTTTGAGCAGTCACGCTAGAGCGTTACCCAAAAACCTGATTGCCCGCCTATCCCGTGCAGGATCTCAAGGCGAGCAAGGTTTCGGAGGCCTGCTCACGCTAATTCTGTGCGCGCAGAAATTAGCATTAGGGAACTCAGTTGTTGCAACTGGAGAGGGAGAAGAGAGGAGCCGAGTTGCCTCAGTGCTCTGGTGCAGAATGGATGAGGGGAATGGCACTTCTTATATAGTGACTCAGGTGCTCAGGATCGTTGAACCTGGACACCATCAGAGTCATTTAGGTGATGCGGTTATGGCCATTAATTACAGATTTAATTGCACGTTTAATCGCACGATTAATTGCTGTCAACGGCAAAAATAGTCATCACATCGCACCGCGCCGCACCGCACCGCACCGCACCTGCACGTCACATCCGGCCGCGCAAGCGCCTCGCCTCGCCTCGCCTCGGCCACGGCCACGGCCACGGCCCGGCCCGGCCCGGCCCGGCGAGCGAGCGCGCGCGCGCGTGTGGTTCACCGTCCTCCTCTTACCGGCTTCACAAGTGGTGTACACGAAGTCCACCTTTTAAGTCGGTTGAGATCCTCCTCAATTCCCGGTACGGAATTAAGCATTGATTCCCTAGCATTAATAGTGGGCTTTAAATTCTTTTAATGCTTTAGAATGAATGGGCCAAGCCCATTACTCCAACAATCCCCACCAAGAAATTCAAGCCACACTAGAAATACCCTCATTCCCTCATTGATATACCAGTATTCGACAGAGACTGTTAAGTTGAACTTCCATCTAGGACAAAGGCTACACTTATTCACAACTGTGCAATAGACTATGCCTTGAATTGCCAGTTTTGTGCAAACAAGTTTGACCAGAGCCCTACACTGGTACTAGGCTGCAAAAGCATCCCCGCGGTTTGGAGCTTATAAGTCATACTCCAGGCCCTTCATGAGTTTCTAGAGAATACCCAATTCTCATAGACCATGACCAGTGGTCAAACTCATATAGGTGTGTTCCTTTCAAATGTTCTGTAGGACAACATCTTTGTTTCAAGAAAACAACTCATTTTTTTAAAAGAAACCACCTGGCACACATTAAGGTATAGACCAACCTGCCATACAGATTAGAAGAGAAATGCACCTTATACACGGAATGAGCCCTTTTCACAAAGGTTCTCTTCTCACAGTCAGACTTTAGTTTGTTTCACCATCCTAATTCACGGGATCTCCGATCACATAGGACAGATTTCCACTATAGAATGACTCACGTGGGTCTCAAGCCCAATTCCATAGATGCATTGTCTATCACATTTCGTGAAAGACCCTTTGTAAACTGATCTGCCAGATTTTTAGCCGTCTGAACATAGTCCAGGGCTATAACTCCGGAGTTTCTCAATTTTCTGACAGATTTCAACCGCCTTTTTACATGTCTAGATGACTTCATGTTATCCTTTGAACTATTCACCTTGACAATTACCGTTTGATTGTCACAGTTCATTAGGATTGCCGGTAACGGTTTTTCAACTATCGGCAAGTCCATAAGGAGCTCACGAAGCCACTCAGCCTCAACAGTGGCGGTATCTAATGCTGCGAGTTCTGCTTCCATAGTTGACCTCGTTAAGATGGTCTGCTTGCAAGACTTCCAGGAAACAGCTCCACCACCAAGTGTAAACACATATCCACTTGTGGCCTTTTATCTCATCAGCATCAGAAATCCAATTTGAATCACTATACCCTTCTAGTACCCTTGGGTATCCGGTGTAGTGAATTCCATAGTTCATTGTCCCCTTCAGATAGCGCATTACTCTTTCAAGAGCCTTCCAATGATCATCTCCCGGGTTTGAAACAAACTGGCTCAGTTTGCTTACAGCAAACGAGATGTCAGGTCTTGTAGCGCTCGCTAAATACATTAATGAACCAATGATCTGAGAATATCTCAGCTGATCTCGCATTATCCTTTTGTTCTTTCTAAGAATTAAACTGGCATCATATGGTGTTGAGACAGGTTTATAGTCGCTATAACCAAAGCGACTTAACACCTTCTCCACATAGTGAGACTGTGTAAGAATCACCCCACCATTGATCTCTTTTACCAGTTTTATATTAAGGATAACATCAGCTTCTCCCAGATCCTTCATCTCAAAATTTTGAGATAAAAACTCTTTGACTTCCTTAATCACATTAAGGCTAGTGCCAAAGATCAGTATGTCATCCACATACAAGCACAAAATCACTCCTTCAACCCCACCATAGCGATAGTACACACATCTGTCAGCTTCGTTCACAACAAAGCCGGCAGAGGTCAAAGTTCTATCAAACTTTTCATGCCACTGCTTAGGCGCTTGCTTGAGACCATATAAGGATTTTAACAACTTACAAACCATTCCTTCTTGACCCTTTGATACAAACCCATCCGGCTGATCCATATAGATCTCCTCTTCTAACTCTCCATTGAGGAAAGCCGTCTTAACGTCCATCTGATGAACGAGAAGACCATAAGAGGCTGCCAGGGAAAGTAACACTCGAATTGTGGTCAATCGGGCAACTGGTGAATAAGTGTCAAAGAAATCTTCTCCTTCTTTTTGGGTATAACCCTTGGCCACAAGCCTAGCATTGTACTTTTCAATAGTACCATCTGGCCTAAGCTTTTTCTTGAATACCCACTTGCATCCAACCGGTTTACATCCATAAGGACGTTCAACGACCTACCAGGTTCCATTAGACATGATAGAATCCATCTCACTCCTTACTGCTTCCTTCCAATAGTCAGCATCAGAAGATGAATATGCCTCTTCAATGGTTCTGGGTGTATCATCTATGAGGTATACAATGAAATCATCACCAAAAGACTTTACAGTCCTTTGTCTCTTGCTCTTTCTCGGAGCATTATTGTTATCCTCCTCAGGATTTTCTACAAGTGTATGTTCATTGTGTTCTATCGGCTCAGCAGAGCCATCATCCTCGATGAACTCTTGCCTAGATGAACTTGTTTCATCTCTCATGGGAAAAATGTTTTCAAAAAATGTAGCATCTCTGGACTCCATTATAGTACCAACATGCATGCCAGGTACTCCAGATTTCACTATTAAAAATCTATATGCAACGCTGTGAATAGCATAACCTAGAAAGATACAATCCACAGTTTTAGGTCCAAGCTTACGTTTCTTGGTTATTGGCACACTCACTTTTGCCAAACAACCCTATGTACGTAAGTATGACAGTGTTAGCCTTTTCTTCTCCCATTCCTCGAATGGAGTTATCTCTTTATTCTTTGTGGGAACACGGTTTAAGACATGACATGCAGTCAATATAGCCTCACCCCACCATTCCTTGGAAAGTCCCGCTGTATCTAACATGGCGTTAACCAAATCCGTTAGAGTGCGGTTCTTTCTTTCGGCAACCCCATTTGACTGAGGTGAATAGGGAGGCGTCCTCTCATGAATAATACCATGTTCCTCGCAGAATAAAGTAAATAAATTTGAGAAATACTCGCCACCACGATCTGACCTAACTCTTTTGATCTTTCTCTCAAGTTGGTTTTCTACTTCAGCTTTATAGATTTTAAAGTAGTGTAAAGCTTCATCTTTTGACTTCAACAAATAGATGTAACAAAATCTAGTACTATCATCAATCAAAGTCATGAAATATTTTTTACCACCTTTTGTCAACACTCCATTCATTTCGCACAAATCGGAATGAATTAATTCTAAGGGTGCCAAGCTCCTTGCCTCCGCGGTCTTATGAGGCTTACGAGTTTGTTTTGATTCAACACATACATGACACTTAGAATTTTTGACAAAAGTGAAATTTGGAATTAAGATCAAATTAGCTAAGCGCATCATACAACCAAAATTAACGTGACAAAGCCTCGAATGCCAAACATTTGTTTCATCAACGTTAATAACATTGTATGCAATTTTATTACAAACATCTGACAAAGAAAGATGGAACAAACCTCTGCTTTCATAACCTTTTCCAACAAAACTACCAAACTTAGACAAGATACATTTATTGGACTCAAAGACTAATTTGAAACCATCTCTACACAGTAGAGAGCCGCTGACTAAATTCTTCTTGATGGTGGGGACATGCTGCACGTTCTTCAGCTGCACGGTCTTCCCCGAAGTAAACTTCAGATTTACCGTACCAACACCAAGAACATGCGCATGTGATCCATTCCCCATCAGCAAGGAGGAAGTCCCGCCGGTCTGGTAAGAAGAGAACAAAGAAGCATCAGCACAAACATGAATATTAGCACCAGTGTCAACCCACCACTCGAGTGAACCAAAGACTGAAAGAACAGTAGGTAATAAATTACCGTACCCCGAAGTTCCTCCAGGCTCGCTAATAACCATGTTGGCGGAGTCGTTGCCTTTGCGGTTCGGACACTTTGCAGCAAAGTGATCCGTACTAGCGCACACATAGCAAGCTCCCGTCTTCTTCTTCTTAAAAGTGGTTGTCTTCTTAGTCTTTGGTTGGTTCTGTGGTGGCTTTTTCTTGTTCTTATGGGAGTTGTTCTTCTGAACAAGATTGGCACTTGAAGCACCAACAACTCCTTTCCCACGTATGTCCTTTGCTCTCGCCTTCTCCTCAACATCAAGAGTCCCTATGAGTCCATCTATTGTGAACTCCTGTCTCTTGTGTTTTAGAGAAGTAGCAAAGTCCCTCCAAGAAGGTGGCAGCTTAGAGATTATACCTCCAGCCACAAACTTATTGGGTAACACACATGGGGACTCTTTGCTGCAATTTTTGAGATCTTTTGCCAGAGTATGTATTTCATGAGCCTGTTCCACTACAGAACGGTCTTCGACCATCCTGTACTCAAGGAACTGCTCCATGATATACAACTCACTCCCGGCGTTAGATACTCCATATTGAGCTTCAAGAGCATCGCACAATGCTTTGCCAGTTGGCAGCCGGATATAAGAATCCACCAGGTTATCACCGAGAACACTAATGATCAAGCCTCGAAAGAGGATATCAGCCTCATCGAACGCACTCCCTTCCTCTGGAGAGAATTATTCAGGCTTACCCTCTTTCACATGGATCACTCTCGATAGTGTTAACCACAGTATAAGCCGCTCTTGCCAACGTTTGTAATTTGAACCATCAAAAGGTGATGGTTTGATTGATGCAGCAAAGCTAGATACCGAAAGCCTATTAACGCAATCAGGCTTTTGGATTGTTAGATATCTAGGCAATTTTCGGTATATTTTAATTCCAAAATTAAATGTATAAACTAGCAATATTTCTATGACTTTAAGGAGTAAAATAAAACAGGTGAACATGTTTATACTTATCACACATATAAGCATAAACAATATAAATAACCAAAGTTTCAGGGAGTACCCTGAAGCGGGGCCGTTGCCGGAGGCATTGGCTGCGCTGTTACCAACTGGAGTAGACATCTACTCGGTTGGCCTCAGTCGAAGTAGTCGAACTAAATCGGTGCAGGAAGAAGTTCGCAGTGCAGTCCCGCGAACGGTCACCAAGATGTAGTCGACGTAGTTGTTCGGCCACCAGAATGTAGTCGACGTAGTCGTTCGGCTCGTTCACCAGGAAGTAGTCGTTCAATCGGGCAAAGCCTTTGTATTTTTGAGCAGTCACGCTAGAGCGTTACCCAAAAACCTGATTGCCCGCCTATCCCGTGCAGGATCTCAAGGCGAGCAAGGTTTCGGAGGCCTGCTCACGCTAATTCTGTGCGCGCAGAAATTAGCGTTGGGGAACTCAGTTGTTGCAACTGGAGAGGGAGAAGAGAGGAGCCGAGTTGCCTCAGTGCTCTGGTGCAGAATGGATGAGGGGAATAGCACTTCTTATATAGTGACTCAGGTGCTCAGGATCGTTGAACCTGGACACCATCAGAGTCATTTAGGTGATGCGGTTATGGCCATTAATTACAGATTTAATTGCATGTTTAATCGCACGATTAATTGCTGTCAACGGCAAAAATAGCCATCACATCGCACCGCACCTGCACGTCACGTCCGGCCGCGCAAGCGCCGCGCCTCGCCTCGCCTCGCCACGGCCCGGCCCGGCCCGGCGAGGCGAGCGAGCGCGCGCGTGTGGTTCACCGTCCTCCTCTTACCGGCTTCACAAGTGGTGTACACGAAGTCCACCTTTTAAGTCGGTTGAGATCCTCCTCAATTCTCGGTACGGAATTAAGCATTGATTCCCTAGCATTAATAGTGGGCTTTAAATTCTTTTAATGCTTTAGAATGAATGGGCCAAGCCCATTACTTCAACAGGTTCCTCCATAACAAAGGTCTTTGTGGCAATCTCTCCGGTCTACCACTCTGCTCTTCAGTTCCGATGATGGAACATCACAAAGCAAGATTTCAGTACAGCTTGGTCCTAGCTATATCTATCCCTGTGTGCATAGCTATTATGTTCTTAGTCTTTTCTGTATCTGTGATTCTCAAAAGGAAAAGACCGCAGAAAACTACGGCCACAAGTACAAGGGACGTACTCTCAGTATGGAATTTTGATGGGAAACTAGCATTTGAGGATATCACTAGGGCAACAGAAAACTTCAGTGACAGATACATAATTGGCTCAGGGGGTATGGCACAGTCTACAAAGCACAGCTTCAAGGGGGGCAGATTGGTTGCAGTGAAAAAGATCCACCCAGCTGAAGACAATATTAGTGATGAAAAGAGATTCCTTAATGAAGTTGAAGTGTTGACGAAGATACGGCACAGAAGCATCGTCAAGCTGTATGGATTTTGCTCCCTTCCTAGGTACAAATTTTTAGTATACGAGTACATTGAGAGAGGAAACCTTCGTTCTGTCTTGCAAAATGAGGAACTTGCAAAGGAGTTCGACTGGAAGAAGCGAGTTTCCGTTGCTAGAGACGTGGCTCAAGCCATCTACTACTTGCAGGGCCTTGCTACGGTACTCCAATTACCTCATAGGAGGTAAGAGCTTCAATAAATCTAGACCCTTGAATTTTAGAAGAGATAAGCCAATTAATTAAATGTAAAAAAGATATTACATGCTATTTCGGTTATCATGCATGCAGCCATGCATGCAGGTGGAATCTGTCGTGGATTGCTCCCCTTGTTTGCTCGGAGGTTGTTGAATGGAATCTACACGTAGTATGTCACATTTATTTGTTGCCGGTTGGAAAAATAAAAAGTGTACAAACATATTATGTTTCAGTTAGTTCTAAATCTAATCTGGCTGTAGGTTTCGAGCAAAATCAGATAGTTGATTCCATGTATGTGTACCTTTCAAAAAGTAACAAATTATTTATATCTTTCAAAACATTTGTCACGTGTATACGGGTAACATATATCTTAAAAATGTAACATTCATATGCCATATTTTTCTTTTGTTTGAATCATGTTATAAAAACAGGGTCACATGCATAATGCATAACACGTTAAGTATATATTATTTTCTTGATCAAACACTGGGTTAGTACTCATGTCACGTGTTATTATATCACATTATAAAAAACATATTATAACACACTCATGTCACGCTAGGAAAAATTGTTACAACTCACCCATATCATGTTAGGAACAAAATGTTACAACACACCCATGTCACATTAGGGAAAGGATATTACAACTCACCTATTATTTTATTTTCCTCTAAAGTGTCAAGTATCAACCCATGTCAATGCATTCACGTTAAACAAAAAACAATGAAAAAAATATATAAACGGCCATCATGCACATATGTACGTGTTACATTTGCATAGCTAATAGTCCAAATTGTGATCACTCCGCAGGCGGCTACTCAGCTAGAAATGCAATGGCCGCTTCAATTCTAAACATGATAGTAATGCCGATGGCTCTTCCTGCACAAATTAATTTGTCACATGCACATATGAATGTGTCACGTGGAAACAGTCACGGTATATGATTTTGGAGGTTAGATCCAATAGGAAGTTAGTTCCTATATTTTTTCTACTTTTATAATTAAAAATATATAAATACTATCAAGATCTACGGTCCACAGTCATTTCGGAGTACCGTAGCAAAGCCCCTACTTGCACCATGAATGCATCCCGCCAATCATCCATCGCGACATAACAAGTAACAACATCTTGCTAGATGCAGATTTCAAGTCTTATGTTTCAGATTTTGGAATAGCAAGGATGCTAAAACCTGATTCATCCAATTGGAGCGAACTAGCAGGAACATATGGTTATATAGCCCCCTGTATGTGGTCACAGTTACTTTCTTGTTACCATATGCAAATATCAAATATACTGCAGTTTAGTTTCATGTTTGATTATTGATTGAGTCTTTATTTTGATTTTTGATGCAGAGCTCTCTTACACATCAGTGGTGACAGCAAAATGCGATGTCTACAGCTTTGGTGTCCTAGTGCTGGAGATTGTGATGGGGACGTACCCCTCGGAGATACTCAGATACAATCCCTTGCTTCCCGGGAACAGCATCAGGAGCTTGTAATGGAGGATATGTTGGACAAGCGCCCATCATCTCCAACAATTGTAGAAGAGAAAGAAATTGCTCTTCTTGTGGAAGTGGCATTTGCTTGCCTGCAAACTTCTCCTCAGCTTAGTCCAGAGATGGAGGATGTCTATCAGAAACTGGCTCTGCACAGACCACCTTCTTCGTTTGCCTCACCTTCTCATGCACATAGACAGGAAGAAATAACAGAAGCATAGTCCATTCTACAATCGACACAATGCCAAATTTCTCTATACAATACACTTTCAAGTTACAGCAACAACCAGCTAGCTGCCACTTTCAGGGCAGAACCGATGTGTACATTTCTGTTTCGCTAACAGGCAAGATCACTCATTCACTCCCTTCTTCGGCTTTTGTGACGGTGGTGATGGCGATGCTTGGATTTCTTTGTGTCCTTTTCCTTTTATCTCTTTTCTCTTTTTTCTCAGTCTTCTTTTTCTTTTCCTTCTTGCTCTGTGGTTCAGAGCTTGATCCCCTTCCATCCAACGTTTCCTTACACCAATGATCATCAGGAGACTTGGATCTCAAAAACAAAGGCTTCTCTGGGCCTTGTACTCGACGTTCCCATTTTTCTTCCACACGTGTATCAGGGCTAGGTCCGTTGTCATGACAACGGGATGAAGAATCAAGTATGGACCAGGCTCATCCATCCTTGAACCAATGGCCCCACGTCCTCGTTTCACCCTAACAAAATAGAAACAATAACTTGTTACCGAATACCGATAATTGCTCATAGGTAACCCATAGAAAGGTTTACAACACAAACAAATTAAAATATACCATATAATAGGGTACCAGCACTCATCAACAGAATAATGGGGTACTTATAATTAAGTTGAAATAATCTAACTATATTGTCAATTTCTACAAAAACTAGGCTTATGGCCCACGCATTTGCGCGGATAGTATTGAAAATTTAAAAATTTGCATATCATTGTATCCTTACTATTTTTTAGATATTATACTATTTATTAGCATACATCACCCTATTCATTAATCATATATTATGTCTTTTTGTTGATTAAAACAATTCAAATATGATCTACCTATAATAAAATTTTGATTTGTTAAGCTTTAATAATATTATTATGCATATAATTATTTTTATTTCCTTTTTATTTTGATTGATTGTTGTTAGATTTAGTTTTTATTAATAATATGTTTGTAACTGATACATAGTTAAATGATATTTTGTATTTAATTTTTCATAATGACATTGGTGGGTAATATTTAATTAGACACACGAATATTTTAGACTAATTTTTATTATAATGGCAGTGGTGGGTAATTTTTATTTTTCTATTTATCTCCGATTAACGTGAGAATTTCTAGACCTTGAGAGCGAACGTGGAGGCTCCGTTTGTTGGTCAAATAATAAGATAATAGATAGATGAACATTGTCAAAAGGCATTCCGTATAGTAATATATTGATACAAATTTTGTATATCGAACATGCATAGAATTGAACTAATTCTTGGTCAAAATCTACAAAATTATAACTTTTCCAAAAACAAATTACACCTTTGATTGATGGACAAAGGGAGTATTATTGAAGATGTATACAAATTGCATGGTTTTTCATACATAATTATAATTAAAATAATATTTAGTTATATGTCAGGTGTTACATCAAGAAAATAATCAATTTCTTGCATTGAAGAAATGAAGAGAATAATGAATATTCTAGCTGACCTAATGAAGAAATCTTTCGATTTCATCATCCACTACAAGAGATTTGACATTAGAAGACGTTCTATTTATGTCACAGAAATGATTATTTTCGTCATGTTTTGCATTTTGTGACGTTCGGACGACGAAAATACAATCATCGCTTAATGTGGGTCATAAAATGTATTCTGTGACAAAAACAAGTTTTTTGTCACAAATTTTGTGACAATCGTTACGATGTCACTAATTTGCGATGCTCGCTTTTCATCACTAATAAACCCAAAAAACGTCACAAATATTGTGCCATGGCTGGCTATGCGAGTGCCACAAAAAATATAATCTGCTGATGTGGTGATGACTAGGAGATGACATGGCAAACCCTTTGTGACGATTTAATTCGTCATAAAATAAAAAATAGCCCAACGAAGCCCATGTACCAAATGATATTTTTTGGGCTTGTTTTAGACATGACCCCAACAAAGTCCACGTAGTGATGCTTTTTTTTTTGCAGCTGAACTGGATTTTGAATTTTAGCTTTTTCCAACAAATTGAAAGCCCAAAATTGAATTGAACCAAGCCCATATAGCACATTATAGCCCATTCCTTATTGCAAGCCATAACACACTCCAGCACATACAAAATCTCAAATAGGATGAAAATATCAACACTGTGGCAGCATACAGAATAATATATGAAATTAACTCATGTCACGTTTCATACAGAATCTCTCCATATCAAATCTGTGCACAGTTCAAATCAACTCATGTCTATATGAAATTAACTAAACAGTAGCCCAGAAAGCCATCTCACAGCAGCCACATCACAGCGTAATCTGACAACATGACCACATAGAGTAATCTGGCAACATGACCAGCGCAAAAATACATGTGGCAACATCCCAAAAGGCCATCTCACACTAACAAACTCATGTGCTTTTGCTTACTATACATGTGCATTAGTACATTCAGATGCTCTGATGAAACTATTGACATCTGAAGCTCAGGAAGATGCAGTAAAGAGAAGGGTAGAGAAGAAGGCCACAGTGTTTGGCCAAAGCGTAACATCAGATATTGCCAAAAGGATGAAACAGAAAATACATCATTCAACAGCCTGAAGTGTTTCACATTGTTACAATCTGAACCAGCACATCAGGATTTGGGATGTTGCAATATGCCTATTGCAGATGTTCCCAAAAAGGCAAAATATTGACAATTGGAACACCATCCGTACAAAATATTATCAAACATGTTTGGCAATGGCAACACCATCACTCCATCAGCACAAGCAGGATTCCAGTAGAGTTCAGTGGAAAGAAAGTTAAAATATTTGGACTGTAAACATGTGCTATCATTTGGCCTACAGGAAATGCCACCTTCTGAACCAGCACATCATGTACAGGAAACTCCCTCTCCTAAGAACCTCCTCTAGAGTCCAGACACAAACCGACTGATACCAGCCACCGCCAAACTGGTTCCAGCGCCCTAAAATAATTTCTTGGAAGTTTGAGACACTAACTGGTACTCCTTGCCAGCCAAAAACATCTCTACTGAGACACCAAAGGAAGTGAGCCATTGTGCAGCCAAAGATTATGTGATCAGCAGCCAAACATCTCTACTGGTTCTCTAGGTGATGAAAAATATCAGCTATATCAGATCTGATACCAGTATGTGAATGTGACATGTCAAGACATGTGTGCCATTTTTCTGGTGCATTCTGTTCCCCTTATAGTTGCAGATAGAAAAGGCAAAGCTTCTATGTGAGGCTACTGCATTACAAATGAATGGGAGAACTTCTACAACAAATTAAATAACAGTAAGAAGTAAGGAAATGGTTTTACCCTGCTAGTCGACATCGCTATCATCGTCGTCGTCAAGGCTTGTTGGACCTTCATTATCATTGACATATTGCCATAATGTTTCGTCATTTTCATCATCGTCTTTTTCTTCCATTTCCTCTTGCCTCTGGGCACGAAGATTATCAACTATACTTGCGTCAACTTGAACACAATCTTCATCTTCCAGCTGTTCAATATCCAAAATTTCTTCATCATCCTGTTGTTCGGTGTCCAACTTTCCTGCATTGAGTTCCACTTGAAAACCGTCACTTGCCTCATCTTGGTATGACAAACCAGGACCATTGGGTATTTCATCATTGTCCTTTGCAGCCACATCCCACAAGTGCCTATGACAAAAATTTTGAACAATCCTCCAGCTTTCAGTAATCTTGGAGTCATCAGCATGCTTGTTGTCCTTCAAGTAAAATACCTTTGTTGCCTGTGTTGATAGAATAAAAGGGTCAGCCTTGTGCTTCCATGGTTGATGCTTCTGAAAAATCCCTCATCCTTCATTCTACATTTCTTGCTGTGAGTATCAAACCAGTCACAACGAAAAAGAACCACTGTAGGAGAGTAATCCATTTCTGTAGACTTATACTGCAACTCAATTATTTGTTTCAAACAGCCATAAAATTCAATACTTTCTCCATCATGTGTACCCTCAGCCATTACTCCACTATTTTGTGTCCTCCTATATTTCTCCCTGTCAGTAGTGTGGTAGCGGACACCATCGACAAGACATCCCGAAAATATCCGAACTCGAAGATCTGGCTCACATGATAGCGCATATAGACTATCAGAGACATCTTCTTGCATCACGTAACGTAGTTTCGCAATCTGTAGATTTAAATATCTACCATCAGGATTTAAACAATAAAACCAATAATGCTTCAATGAAACTATCAACTGAAACTCACATGCTTCTTGAACCAAGAGGCAAATTGCTTCTCAAGTGTTTTTTCAACATTAGGAACTCCTTCATTCTCTAACTCTTTCCTGTATATCCTGCAAACCATATTTAATTCAAATATTAGAGCTGATAGTTATTAGTCTATGAAACAAACTAAAAGCATACAAGGGATGACATACTCCATATATGGCTCCACCTCTGGGCAATTATTCAGCACATACCAAACCATTCTATCATAGTCTTCTTCGAGAAAAGTGATCCTTGAAGCACCAATCAACTCAACCCCATGCTGGAAAATAGAAAGATCACCTCTATGCAGATCAACACGCTCTGTATTTCTGCCCTCCCGATTATGTCGTGTGTCAACATCATCAAGGTACCTTGAGCAAAACGTCAAGCACTCGCTAGCAACATATGCTTCTGCAATGGATCCTTCGGGTCTTGCCATGTTCCTCACAAAACGCTTCAAGGTATGCAACCTTCTTTCTACCGGGTACATCCATCCATATTGCACGGGCCCTCTCAGGAGTGCATCATCAGGTAAATGGACAGCCAAGTGCATCATGACATCAAAGAAAGGAGGAAATATTTTTTCAAATGTGCAAAGGATGATTGGGATTTCGGCTTTCATTCTATGCAAAACATCTACCTTGAGGGTTTTTGAACATAAGTTCAGAAAGAAGTTTCCTAATGTAGCAACTGCATCACATATGTCCTTGGGCATGATTCCACGGATAGCAGCAGGTAAAATTCTTTGGAGTAGTATATGGCAATCATGAGTTTTTAGTCCTTGCAGGTGGCATCCATCAGAAGTAACATGTGTTGCTAGATTAGAAGCATACCCATCTGGGAATTTCACACTTCTTATAAAATCACAGAAGGCTTCCTTCTGTTTCTTACTCATCGTGTAAGGGGCATGTGGAACAGTATATGATCCTCCATCACGCTTCAAGTGCAGATGTTTTCTTATTCCCATGTCTTCCAAATCAGGCCTAGAATTGACAGTGTCCTTTGATTTCCCAAGAATGCCAAGAAATATAGCAAGAATATAGTTACATATATTTTTTTCAATGTGCATCATGTCAAGATTATGCCGCAGCTTTAGACTTGTCCAATACAGCAAATCAAACAGACAAGACCTTCGCTTCCAACATTGACCATCTGCTTCCCGCTTTCTCTTTTTGCTTTCAGGATGCTTTCCTGGCCTAACATCCTTGACCCTCTCCAATTGCTGCATCAGCTCTTCTTTACTAAACTCCTCTGGCTTCCCTTGTCCTTCAGTTTGACCATCAAAACATTTCTATCGCCTCCAAGGATGGTCCATGGGAAGGAAACGTCGGTGACCAGCATAACATATTTTATTCCTGATTCTTCTAGAGCAAGGATTTTTGTCACATCGCACACACGCACAGTAACCTCTTGTGACTCTACCTGACAATGTGCTCAAAGCTGGATAATCGTGAATGCACCATATAACCGCAGCATGTAGGTGTTGGTATTTTGTAACGTCACGAATAAAATCCGCAAGTGCACGGATACCGCTATAGCTTTCACCCAAGAGTATTCAAGGGTATCGTATCCAATAGGGAATGTGAGTACACTACCTACGGGTTCAGACTATCCAAGGACACACACTGGTGTAGGAGGATAGTCAAGAGAGGACTTTCTATATCTAGAATCTATGCCTAGAAGAAGAGATCATGTCACCGTTATACTTCAAGCTAAAGGCATCGACCGGCTTATAAAAGCCGGTAGCTCCAATATAATGCTCTATCCGAAATCCGAACGTGGAGGATTACTAGAATGCTCGAACAGGGCTGTCACCACCTGCCGGCTACCTCTACAAACCGTGGGACTATCAGACAACTGAGTGGTATAGTCTAGCCTAGACACCACGTCTACGCCTTTCCCTACTAACTCTAGAGGCGATCAGGGTTATCCTTTTCTATCCGGAACCCAGTCTAGAGTCAAATGCTACTCGCTAGCATACACATCAACTAATATAAGGCAGAGATGATAACTTGTGATCTAAACTCTAATTCTAAATAAACAAACAAAGAAAGTCTCGAACACTTACAACCGAATAAGCATCCGTCGAGGTACAAGCGGAGAAGAGCGCCGACAAGCCCGGCACATCCCCCGACTATCTCCCTCACTCTCATAGAGGTACAATTAGGAGAAGAGCGCCGTTACCGGCGCCCCTCCTGAGTACCTCTACTCCTAAACTCCCTAAGACAACTCTCACCAAAGTGAGAACTCAAGAGAAGTGTGAATGGTGTGGTGTTTGGTGTGTGTGATGTCTTCATTTGAGCCCCCTCCCCTTGTATTTATAGGAGGGAACCACCAGCCTCTTGCCCGGGAATCGAGCCAAACCGCCATTCTCAGACCAGCATCTGTGGAATTCATCAAATAATCATCCTATGCTAACATTTATTCCTTCTGATGCTCGACTTTTGCATGATAGTTGACGGTCAAAATGGGTCATTAGTGACCGTCAACAAGATCCCCCACACTTAGTTCTTTTCTCGTCCTCGAGTAAAGGCAGGAACTAAGGCGGACCTGTCTTCATATGATATGACACCTGCATACAAATTATTCTAGGCCTTACCTTTGCTTGTGAATTTTGATGTGTCTACCATAAATGTTTGGGAAGTTGAAGAGCGGAATGGTGTTGACTTCAGTCTCCTTCACTTTCTTGCTATATGACTGGGTTTTGGAAATAGTTGTTTGCGAAGACCAACCATAGCTTTACTTCTCCATAGGATCTCTCATGTCGCTCACTGTGTATATATCCTCACCAAGGCTTTGCTTCTTTTCACCCTACTTCTAAAAATGGCTTATGTGGAGCTCAAGGTAGGAGAAGTGGAAGCATGCACTTGTGTCACATATATTGCAAAATCAAACAAAGGATCCATGGAGATGACAAATCACACAAGCTGATCAAGATTGTGCACATATGTGGAAGGTGGATGATGGAGTGCAATACTCCTTTTATGAATATATCTCTCCTTTATTTGGATAACATGAGGATATGGCTATGTGTGTGTGTGTGTATCTTTTTTTCATGGACATTGATGTGTCCATTTTTTTTGGGTCATGCTTCTTGGGCGTGCCATCTTTTCTTTTTTTTTCTTAATAGCCCATGCCTCATTTGAGATATACTAGAGAGAGAGATCATTCAACATGGAGTTTTATTCTGTAGATGGATGGAATGGCATAGCTAACTTCTAGTGTAGAAGTTTAGCTGGTGGAGTGCACATGATCTTGATCAAACATGTATGAAAGACATCTCACTAGGGTCACAAGGTTTGATGAAGCTCAATGTAACAACAAGGCACATATGTGTAAGATTTGTATCATGAAGGTCAACATATGGCTTTGGTAGGACAAACACGTGGAGTTGTAAAGCTATGGAGTTTTTCTTTTTGAAAAAAATTTCCCAGACACATAAGCAGATAAAGCAAGAATTCTTTCATCAAACCATATCTCACTGGTCAACAACTTAACAACTATGGGTTCCCTAAAATATGATTCACAAGCTCAGGTTTAGCGAAGAATAAAAAGTATGCAAGCCAACCATAGAGAAGCATAGAACCAGAGGATATCCTTGAGTTTCATTTTAATGATGAAGCAAGATTTCATTTAAACTCATGGGTTAGGGAGAGTATGAGGGGTAGAGTGCACAAACCGTCGTGATGAAGACGATCGCAGCTAGTGCTAGTCATCCAAACCTGAGGTTCTACTGCCCAATACGAGCTCTGATTCATCTTGGCCTTTTGCATTATGGTTCGTTCGGTGTTGTGCACGTGTTGTGGGAGATCTCGAGTGTGTATGCATGAAAGTTCCGAGAGATCCCCCCCACACTTGTTCTTGTACCTGGTGCTTATTGAAAAACAAAAATATGGAAACAAACTAATAGCTCTACTGGTTTTAAGAACCAGGGAGCTCCTAAAATTTATTGAAACTAAAATTTAATCTCACCAAGATACTTACTCAGGCAAGGCTGAATTAAGATCGCATCAGTATGAGAATGCCGAGCAATATTAATCCAAAAACCTCTACTTACCTTCCAGTTTGAATTCAGCTCAACGACTTATCCATTTGGAATTGATTTTCCTGCAGGGGTTAGTCCAAATATGCAACCAAAATCTATACAAGTATTAACTCTAGAACGTCAATCAAACTTGATGCAAGGTCTAGTTTGATTGAGGAGGACATTTTAACCCAAACACTATGCTTGATTTAAAAGGCCTATGAATCTGTGATGCATCAAACACATTCAAACTAGAGCATGCGCGAACAGATAAAGGGAGCAAGGAGACATGATTGAGCATTATTCAAAGAGAGATAGGCATGAGTACATACCTGGTCATCCTCGGGGACCTCCCGGCAGGGCTTTGTTTAATGTCAAAAGCAGGACATTGAGAGTACTTACCATGATGATTTGTTGATGAAGACTCAATGTTGTCACCATGGCAACTCCTCTCATTTTTTTTATTTTTTATAGGGCAAGATGCGAGGATACACACCAATTCCAAGACAAGATATGAATTGAGAAAGAAACTTACTTCGGGGTACTCACATACCTCCCCCACACTTGGAGTTTGCAAAACTTCAAGTGTATGGAGTTCAAGTCTCCTTCAGTAGTTGTTCCTCCATCAAGGCATATCGAGGTGTTGTAGTCGGTATAGCTCTCATATTCGTAGGCTTTGCTTGTCCATCATTCTTATTGATCTTCCCCTAGAAAGGTTAGCGATCAAAAATACCCGAAGGAAAACTATATCCTAGAACATGCTCTTGATTTTATTGAAAGGGAAATAAATAAGTAAATATATAATAGTTCGGGCTATCTCCTGACAGTGCTTTATTTCTGGTCATAAGCTCGACTATGATAACTCTTGCAGCCATCATTGGTGATGGGTCATTGTTTCACCACCAATCGTTGAAGCTGGCTACAAGGTTAGTGCCACGGTGCACCCACGAAATCTGCAATGTTTACAATATATATACATCTACAACCAACCTTCTAGAGATTTTGCAGAGGAGAACCTTGAGTTGGTTGTAGTCCTCGTGTGTGCACGGTGCACTAAACATGCCTGACTCTGGAGTTGCATTGAATGAGCATGGTTTTCATGGTATGTCAAAAGTGAAACTCCCATGCTCATTTGTGGAATCCTTTTCTTCGGACTCCAAAGTCGGCGTCTCACAAAATTCCATGGCCCATTGATTCTCCATCATAGGAGGTTCATCGTGAAAGCTTGATGTTGATTATCGATTAAGGTCGAGAACAACATATTCTAGGCCAGTGGGAAGAGGCTCAAACTCGATCAAGGGTGATGATGAGCGTTCTTCTTCACAAAAGTGAAGGCTATCTTCCGAGTCGTATTCTTTAGAGGATTCTAGAACTCCCAATAGAACAGGCTCGGATGATATGAACGAAGATGTATGCATCATCTCCTTGAGCAGGTTCTGCTCGGGAAGGGTCTTTGCCAGAAGATTTTCTGAGCAAGAGGTGGTAGTGGCAGGACCAGTTTCCCTAAGCTTTTCATCTAGGCTCCCATGAGATGCCAGAAGTTTTTCTAGCTGGAGGCCTAGGAGAAGATCAAAATCGAGGATATCGTAGATGTAAAAATCTAAATGCACCTCGATTTTGTCTATTGTGATAGGCACGTCCCTTTCAATCCCCCGACATTCAAAGTACAGTCCGGATGGACTTTTAAAGTACTTGTCGGTTAGGGTTAGAGGCTTGTTACCCATGAGAGTATCCAAAAGACACTCGGGGTAAGATGCAAACCTCAGCAGCAAGGTCATGAAGAGCTTCTACGATATTTCCTTTCATAGAACAAGGGATGGTTGCAGAGGTTGGGCTAATCCGAATTGCTTCGGGAGCACGCTTTGCCTCCTTTGACCAATCCATTGCGGGTGTATGGCGGAAAATTTTATCGAGGGTCTCATAATGACACATCGATTTCATAGGCTCCTCGTGCCTAAGATGATTCGAGGTATTTTGGATATTTCCCGAAGGATCATCCTCGAATCGGGAAGAGAACTCCGAAGATTGAATTTCTTCTTCCTCCGGTGTTCGTGGTTCGGGAGAGGGCTCAACAGACGAATATTGGGATGTGAAAGATGAAGGCTCAGATTCGGGTGTTGAGAGATTCTCATGGCTCGCCGCGGATTTCTCCCGGCGGGGTTCACTATCGGTAGATAAGAAAGAGTCGTCGAAGAAACTATCTAGGATGTCTCTTCTATCTTCCGGAGTTGTGTGTAAGAACCATCCTCCGCTGGCGTCGTCAAGCTCTAGGGTAGTTTCCATGTCTAATCCCAAGTAGAAAACTTCCAACGATACTTCATTGGGTATAGACATGTCTGGGATAGATGCCAAAAGGCGTGAGAATCTATCCCATGCTGCACCTATGGACTCCTTCTCTAATTGCTCAAAATCGAGGATGTCAGTCGGTAGGGAGTCTATGCGTCTGATGAGGGAGAACGAGTAACAAAAGTCATCTCGAAGCTCCTCCCAATCACCGCTCATATTTCCTATCATGCGGGTGTACCATTGCACCGCCCCCTCTATAAGAGAGAAGGGAAACAATTTCCACCGCAAGGCTTCCTGTGTCATGCCTAGGATTTCTAGACCCGAACATAGTTCCTCGAATTCTTGCAAATGCTCATAGGAATCTTCATGAATTTCTCCTGAGAAGGGTCGCTTCCGAACCATGGCTATAAAGCCAGGGTCGAGTTCATGGTTAGATGATGAAGATGCTGATGGCTCAGAGAACTCGCCCATTGGGGTAGAGAGCTGTGGAAAGGATAGCTTCTCCATGGGTAGCGGGGGTAAAGGTAGAAGGAAAGAAAAGAAAAAAGATACGAGGACGACTGAGTCCGAAGATAATGTAGCTGCCGTTCCCCGGCAACGGCGCCAGAAAGCTTGTTGGTATTTTGTAACGTCACGAATAAAATCCGCAAGCGCACGGATACCGCTGTAGCTTTCATCCAAGAGTATTCCAGGGTATCGTATCCACTAGGAAACATGAGTACACTACCTACGGGTTCAGACTGTCCAAGGACACACACACTGGTGTAGGAGGATAGGCAAGAGAAGACTTTCTATATCTAGAATCTATGCCTAGAAGAAGAGATCACGTCGTCGTTATACTTCGAGCTAAAGGCATTGACCGGCTTGTAAAAGTCGATAGCTCCAATATAATGCTCTATCCAATATCCGAACGTGGAGGATTACTAGAAGGCTCGAACAGGGCTGTCACCACCTGCCGGCTACCTCTACAGACCGTGGGACTATCAGACAACTGAGTGGTATAGTTCAGCCTTGACACCACGTCTACGCCTTTCCCCACTAACTCTAGAGGCGATCGGGGTTATCCTTTTCTATCCAGAACCCACTCTAGAGTCAAATGCTACTCGCTAGCATACACATCAACTAATATAAGGCAGAGATGTTAACTTGCGATCTAAACTATAATTCTAAATAAACAAACAAAGAAAGTCTCGAACACTTACAACTGAATAAGCATCCGTCGAGGTACAAGTGGAGAAGAGCGCCGACAAGCTCGACACATGCCCCGACTATCTCCCTCACTCTCGTAGAGGTACAATTTGGAGAAGAGCGCCGTTATCGGCGCCCCTCCTGAGTACCTCTACTCCTAAACTCCCTAAGACAACTCTCACCCAACTGAGAACCTTGTATTTATAGGAGGGAACCACCAGCCTCTTGCCCAGGAATCGAGCCAAACTGCCATTGAGCACCAACCACACACTGCCACGCATCATCTGAGAGTCGGTAGGGCCCGTGGGCCGCCAGGACTTGGTCGGGCGACCTTAAGGTCGGCCAACCGTGGGCTGGGCCCGTTCGGCCTGGTCTTCGGTCAGGTGGCTGCTAGGTGGACCCCTATGTCATGTGTATGAGTAAGGGCCTATCTTGAGTCGGTTTTGGTGCTCTGGTGGGCCCGTAGATCCTTGTGAACGCTTCTGATTGGTTGAGGTGGAATTGCTTTGGATCGATGACATGTCACGCCTGTGGGCTGAGTTTCCCTCTCATGTGCAGCTGCCAAGTGGGCCCTTTTGGCCTTTGGGCTTGCTTGTGCTTGGCCCAAGAATTTATGCCTTGGATAATATGCTCGTTACCTGCAGTTTTGGCCCAAATTCTCCTGCACACATTCTCAGACCAGCATCTGTGGAATTCATCAAATAATCATCCTATGCTAACATTTATTCCTTATGATGCTCGAATTTTGCATGATAGTTGACGGTCAAAATGGGTTGTTAGTGACCGTCAACAGTAGGCCAAACGATTTTCCACTGAATGCATCGAACATCTGGATACCTGTCCAAAGTGCTAGCAACTCTTCAACTAATGGCTCCAAAAAGATATCCATATCCTTGCCTGGGCATTCTGGACCAGGAATGAGTAGGCCCATCATCAAGTTGTATTGCTCCACACACACCCATGGAGGAAAGTTGTAAGGAACAACAAATACTGGCCACATGCTGTATGAAGCATTCATTTTGCCAAATGGATTAAAACCATCTGTAGCAAGACCAAGCCTGATGTTCCTTGCATCTTTAGCAAACCACTCATATTTTCTATCAAAGTCTTTCCATGCCTCACCATCATCTGGATGGCTAAGCTCATTCTCCACTGGTTTCCTCTTCAGTTTGTGCCACTGTGCCTCCTCTGCTGTTTTTTTGGAAGAAAAAATCCTTTTCTGCCTTGGAATCAATGGAAAATGCCGCAACACCTTTTGAGGAATCTTTTTCTTTCCATCTCCATCTTTCCACCTCGATGCATCACATACCGAGCATTTATCTTCCTTCTCAAGTACCTTCCTGAACAAAACACAATTATTGGGGCACACATGGATTGAAACATATCCCAGTCCCAATGCACGGATAAGTTTCTTTGCTTCATGGTAAGATGTAGGTATAGAGCAAGCCGAAAATGCAGAAGATAACAACTTCAATATTGCATTGAATGCAACATTGCTTATTCGATAGAAAGACTTGATATGATGTAGCTTCACCACAAAAGAGAATCTTGAGTGATCTGAATAGGGGTGTAGTTCCTTCTTTATCTCTTCTAATACAGTTGCAAACATAGATTTCTCTCCACTTTACGGTCATCAGCCACATACAACTCTTGTAGCACATCAGGAAGTCTATCATCAGGGTCTTCATGCTCCTCATCCATAACAACATCCTCATTAGCATCCTCATTGAAGTCAATGTGCCCCTCCAAATTGCCTACATTTTCAGTTGTTTCATCATGCAATGGTTCTCCGTGATGAATCCACCTAGTGTATGTGCTAGACATCCCATTGAAATATAAGTGATCCTCCACAAGTCCTTTATGCCTATTTACCAGATTTAAACACTTGGAACATGGACAAGGTATCTCTTGGCTGTCACCAAATCTCTCTGAAACAAACTGCATGAACTCATTGACACCATCCAAATGTTCCCTGCTAAATAGCCTACTATTGACCCATATTCTATCCATATCTGCACAACAAAATAAGAATTAGAACTTACAAGGCTGCTGATGCGAGATAGGCTTAAAAATCCTCATCTGCACGAAATTGATTGCTACTAACTTATACTAGTTAAAGCTAAAATGATAGTAGGAATGAAATTAGTTCATTAATATGCATGCCAAATCAGTGTCTAACATTGCTAGCCGTTAGAGAGAGCGCCAGTAATAGAAAAAATCAAATCTTCCCCTCGCTGGATGCCAAATCAAAGGGATGTCAAGCCAATGTGGAGGGGGGAAGCAGCAAATGGGGAGAAGGTGTATGCAAAATCAAGGGCACTAGTCGTCGACTAGCTGCCAGCGAGCAGGACGGCGCTTACCTCGAGTTCCCACCGAACGGGGACCAACGCCGGCCGGTCCCAATCTCCCCTCCGCGTCCATCTCCTGCTACCCGTCCTCGGATAGGGCGTGCAGCCTAGGGTGGCATGTCCATTGCGCGGCCCGTCCGCGGCGCTGGCAGGTCCATCACGCGGCGCGGCGACGGGTGGTGGTTGGAAGGGCGCGGCACCGGGCGGTGGATGGAAGGATGCGCCCGGTTGGTTAGAAGGGCGCGGTGCTGCGGTGGTGGTTAGATGCAGAGGCGCAGCGCCGGACGGTGGTGATAAGGGTAGGGCGCCGGTGATGGACAGATGTGGCGGCGGGTGGGTGGCGGCCGGTGGTGCATAGAAGAGGCGGCGGGCGGGTGGCAGGCGGACGCAGCGCGGCACGGTGGACAGAACGGCGTGGCTTGGTGGATAGAATGGGATTAAAGACCCCTTGTCCTTTTATTAATCTACAAATAAAAATGTTTGCCTTCAGCTTTCAACAAAGCGATTGTAGTGTAGTGGTTAAACCACAGCACGTCAAAGAGGCCGGTTGTGAGTTCGATTTCTGCTATACGTGCATGTTTTTTTGCTTCCATTTTTCCTGTAAACGCCAACCCGGCAGCCCAATTGTGTAAACGTCAACCCGCCGGCCCAATTGTTAAAATAAAAAGCCCAGCCCAGTGGACCACTTCTGGATTGGCTACGCTAGCCCGCCACCCCAATTGTTAAAATAAAAAGCCCAGCCCAGCGGGCCACTTCTGGATTGGCTAGTCAACTGCAGCCACAGCCCAGTTAGGATGTCAGCCCAATGAAAATCTATATGGGACCTAGTTTTAATTTGTTTGAAAGTTTTTATGAAGAATTGGAAATGAAAATTTGTCATAGATTAGTGACATTTGTTGGATATTCTTTATGACACAATAAAATTCATCAAGATATGGACCTGCATTCTTTTGTGACGATTTGCAGTTCGTGTTAACGACGAACACTTCATTTTCGTCACTAAACTATAGTGACTAATAAAAAACGTCACAAATCAAATTGCCATAGTGACGAATAGCTCTGCTGTCATGCGATATACGTCACAAAAAGTCATATTTGTTGTAGTGATCCCTGTGACCATCCTCCTGTTCTGAGTAAGAAGTACGATAAGTGGTCCCTTCTTGTTCAACCCTTGAGCTGGAGCTATGGTTTCTCATTTCACTTTTGCGCTTCTCGCCTCTAGAATCATCTGTTAGATTTAATTATCCATGAACAGGATCTTAGCTTAGCCTAATCATGATCACTAATTAATCTTAATGCGTAAATCTTAGATTAAACTAACCAGAGCCTTTAGATCCCATTATTGCTTCCGTAGTTGAAGCAGTAGGGCTGATGTAGAAGTAGATTTGATCTTCACCAATTAGAGAGATTTAGATCTCTCCGTTGACGAAGTTCTTGATGTTGATGACGAACAACAGCTCCTCCTTTGTGTCTGCCATGAAATAGATGAGGAAGTCGCGCTTCCAGCCCCTCCAGTGCCCTAATTGATTGGTGTTTTGCTAATCACGAGATTAACTGATTAGGGTTAGAGAGGGTACCCCTCTACCTCATATTTATATATAGCACTGTGGGACCGGGGTCGACTTATAGATGGAAACATTAGGTGTACCTGTCAATCACGATACATGACTTATTTGGTATGTTATCTCTAATTTGTGGAAATTTATTTGCTATGCAGATCTAAGTTGTTATCCTAAGATCACAAATTTCCAACATTCTCCCACTTGATCGAACGGTTAACAACTTAGGTTCATTTTAAACCTATGTTCACACTCAGTACAACAGTCAGACCGGACCAATGCATCGTCAATAGTATTTAATTCACTACCGGGACACCATTACCCACAGTTCACTAAAATATCTTGATAGAACGCTTATTTCTTATTTGGGAATGATCATGTACCCAAAATCAAATCCAAGACTGGTTCACGAATCTCATACTAATTTCGCAAAAAATTAAATGGGATGAGCGACCAATCTTTAATAAGATTTGCTAGCATTAACTTAAACTTATTTCTTTAACTTTAATACCTTGATCCTGGGACCTTTCTTTACAACATAGTACATAATCATCAGTAGTCTAGACATCATCAATAATTATGTTGTTACTCGAAAAAATACCGCAATCATAGCTGTCGTGGCTCTAGGAAGAGGGCCACAGCCGGGTGGCGTAGTGCACCCGCCTAATCCCAGAGGGTGGTTACTCGGGGAAGTGCAAGCGATTACTCATATCTCCTCATGAAGCAAGAACACAAGAACACTCGAGGATTTAGAGTGGTTCGGGCCGCCGGAGCGTAATACCCTACGTCCACTGAGAATTGTATTGCTCTTGTGTTCTGTGGATGAGTCTATCCTCTGCCTCCAAGTCTTTTCTTAGACTTGAGTTCTTCTCTAACGGGCGTCTCCCTTTTATAGCGCAAGGAGGACGCGTACACAGGCGTTGGACCCCGACAGGTGGGTTCAACAAGGATGTATAGTCTACCACAAAAAAGATATTGATGGTGCTATAGTGATGGAGAATCTTTTGCCGGATACACTTCATCGCCCTATGGACTCTCTGACCGAGGGGGGTCTTCACCTGTCCCATCGGCGAGGCCCCCGTTGAGGCAGCATAGGTTGCGGCGTAGACTATTGGGTCTACCGCGCATGCATTATGATGGGCAAAAGCCGAGCCGCAGTGTCTAACTGGCGTAGCAGACTGACGCGCATGGCGTGGGCGGCGCAATCGGCTGCACTGTGCGCCTTGGTGACTCGCAATCAACAGTACAGCCTGGCAAAAGTCGCCTCGGGCTCTGCTATGGCAGAGCGCACTTATGTCTCCCGCATTGAAAGCGGTAGGTGGGGGAGTCTTCCCGAGGAAGCTTCATGCCCCGTGCATGCCTGCGCCTGCGGACACGTGGCGGCTCCAGACCCCCCAGGCAGGGTGTCTGTTCCCTCCCCGCTGTGGGGTCCGGATAGTATATGGGGGTCCGGGACCTCGTGAGACGTCCGGGGGCCCCCCGGCTATTTTGGCTCAGCGCTCCCTTCTCCGGGACACGCGGCGTCACCGGACCCTTCCCTAGCAAGGAATGGGTCTGGGGCTGCTGACCGGGTGAGAAGGGCTTCGGACCACGGGGGTCCGGCTGCTCAAGCTGTCAGCGCGTAGTCACGGATGACTACGAGGCTCTTGCCTAGACACAACAACACTTCTGGGACGCGTGGTGACACCGGACTCGTCCCTGAGCGGGAAGCAGGTCCGGGTCCATTGTTCCGGTGAGGTGGAGTCGGACCCCAGGGGTCTAGCTGCTCAGCTCCTTAGGGCGTAGTTCCAGATAACTACGCGAGTCTTGATGCAGCAAGAGGGGGTACCCTAGTCCAGAGGTACCAACAGTGGCCCCCGGGCCCAAATCGGGGGAGGTATGAACTTGCAGGTGGGGCCATTATCATGACGTGTTCCGACGCAATCCTGGTTGCTTGGGGTGCTCATGTCGAGAGCGGGTGCTCCGGACCCCCAAAAGGTCGTAGCACTTGTTGCCAGGTTCACGTACTAGAGTGCTCTCCGCTGGGCGGCGAAGGTGCAGGCTTAGGGTATGGAACCAAGCTAAGCGGCTGCACGGACCTCGAACCGCCTAGGGAGCGAGCACCACTTCCCCGGACCCGGCTTCAGGCGACCATGGCGAGCGATCTCCGCCGGAGCGGGCCACCGGAGTGGACATGACCGACCGTGGTGAGCGGTCTCCGCCGGAGGGGGCCACCAGAGTGGACTTGAGCGACCGTGGCGAGCGGTCTCCGCCGGAGCGGGCCACCGGAGTGGACTTGTGCGACCGTGGCGAGCGGTCTCCGCCGGAGCGGGCCACCGGAGTGGACTTGGGCGACCGTGGCGAGCGGTCTTCGCCGAAACGGGCCACCGGAGTGGACTTGGGTGACCGTGGCGAGAGGTCTCCGCCGGAGCGGGCCACCGGAGTGGACTTGAGCTGTTGCCATTGATCCAATGGGAGACGTCACCGGACCCTGTAGTAGGGCATAGGAAACCATGCCTTATACTAGAAAGGAGTCTGAACCTCTAGGCACGGCAGCCTCGGATACTAGGGGACTCGTAATACGGCAGTGAAGTGCGTAGGCTTAGGGTACGTTACTAGGCTAAGTGGCTACGCAGAACTTCTCCACCCAGGATACAAGCACCACTTCCCCGGAGCAGGTCCCTAGGAGTTCGGGCCGCCTTCCAGCTCGAAGGGGTATCACAGCCTGTCCACAAGCCAGCAACTCAATGTGAATCGTTAGCAACAATGGAAAGAGTCCGCACAAAAGAAGGAAATAGTCAAGCCGAACGGACAAGTGCCATTAAGTTAATGTAAAGATAAGATTGAGAAAGCAAATCTCCTTCATTACTTGGTTCGTGGTGTACATCAGAGGTCGGGATTACAAGGGCGAACCTCTACCGCTCTGGACCACTTGCTGGTGTCGCCTGTTTGTGCGATGAAGCCAGAGGTCGGGTTTACAAGGGTGGACCTTTACCGCTCTGGACCACACGTAGGCACCACATCATTACAAAGGAGAAACACACTCAATCCTATCTAGTGGTAACCTACAGCAGTCATCCCGTAAGGCATGCACGTTCCTGGCCAGAGTGGAGCTGCCACCTTGGAGGTTCCTCTCAGTCGTTGGGGGCGAAGGCGCCCTGGATGAGCCTATACAGCATCATCCAGCATCACCTCGGGAGCTTGCAGGGTCCTCCTCAACACAAGAACTGTTTCATGCTCAGATAGCATGAGAACAATTTCTTTGGCTTTGAATGGGAGTGGCCTTGCCATTGCCAGCTGCCGTCGGAAGCCAGCCCGATGGCCGCTCATAGTTAGCTGAAGCCAGCTTGACACCCTGGCGCAGCGGAAGGACGGGTGCTCGTTTGGACGAGCACGGAGTGTGGAGAAGGGCGGTCATTCACCGGCTCCACCTTGGTGCTGGCGCAGGGCCCCCGTGCCTTGCGATGGAGGTCGACGCCTGTCTGTAGCAGCTCCAAGGAAGGCTTGAGCCAGGCGAGGGACAAGGCGACAGACATCCTTCCCGAGTCACAGCCATCGGCTCCATGCCCCATCTTGAGAGGAAACCTTGAGCCGACGCCGTGCCGCCGCAGGGGACCCCCGGTGGTTGCTTGAGAGAAAACCTTCAGCCGATGCTAAGGTGTCGCAGGGTGATGCGCAGCAGGCGTCGCCCCTACGCGCCACCGTGCCGGCTCTGAGGTGTCGTAGTGGCGATGCACAGCAGGCGCCGCTGCTATGCACTACCGCACCGAGGACACTGCTGCCTCCGTGTCAGGGCATGCGGCGTAGGTGACGCCGTGCCACTCTTCATCTTCTCGTCGTCGTTGCAGAGGATGAGCTCAACCTCAGAAGCCAGGAGGTGAGCGAAGATCTGGCCAATGCTTCCGCGGACCCCACGGACGGCGCCAGATGTCATGGCTCTAGGAAGAGGGCCACAGCCGGGTGGCGTAGTGCACCCGCCTAATCCCAGAGGGTGGTTACTCGGGGAAGTGCAAGCGATTACTCAGATCTCCTCATGAAGCAAGAACACAAGAAAACTCGAGGATTTAGAGTGGTTCGGGCTGCCGGAGCGTAATACCCTACGTCCACTGAGAGTTGTATTGCTCTTGTGTTCTGTGGATGAGTCTATCCTTTGCCTCCAAGTCTTTTCTTAGACTTGAGTTCTTCTCTAACGGGCATCTCCCTTTTATAGCGCAAGGAGGACGCGTACATAGGCGTTGGACCCCGACAGGTGGGTTCAACAAGGATGTATAGTCTACCACGAAAAAGATATTGATGGTGCTATAGTGATGGAGAATCTCTTGCCGGATACGCTTCATCGCCCTGTAGACTCTCTGACCGAGGGGGGTCTTCACCTGTCCCATCGGCGAGGCGCCCGTTGAGGCAGCGTAGGTTGCGGCGTAGACTGTTGGGTCTACCGCGCAGGCATTATGATGGGCAAAGCCGAGCCGTAGTGTCTAACTGGCATAGCAGACTGACGCGCATGGCGTGGGCGGCGCCATCGGCTGCACTGTGTGCCTTGGTAACTCGCGATCAATAGTACAGCCTGGCAAAAGTCGCCACGGGCTCTGCTATGGCAGAGCGCACTTACGTCTCCTGCATTGAAAGTGGTAGGTGGGCGAGTCTTCCCGAGGAAGCTTCATGGCCCCGCGTGTGCCTGCGCCTGCGGACACATGGCGGCTCCGGACCCCCCAGGCGGGGTGTCTGTTCCCTCCCCGCTGTGGGATCCGGATAGTATATGGGGGTCCGGGACCTCGTGAGACGTCCGGGCCCCTCGGCTGTTTTGGCTCAGCTCTCCCTTCTCCGGGACACACGGCGTCACCGGACCCTTCCCTAGCAAGGAATGGGTCTGGGGCTGCTGACCGGGTGAGAAGGGCTTCGGACCACGGGGGTCCGGCTGCTCAAGCCGTCAGCGCGTAGTCACGGATGACTACGAGGCCCTTGCCTAGACACAACAACACATCTGGGACACGTGGTGACACCGGACCCGTCCCTGAGCGGGAAGCGGGTTCGGGACCGTTGGTCCGGTGAGGTGGAGTCGGACCCCAGGGGTCTGGCTGCTCAGCTCCTTAGGCCGTAGTTCTGTATAACTACGCGAGTCTTGAAGCAGTAAGAGGGGGTACCCTAGTCCAGAGGTACCGACAATAGCAGTACAAATTTGTTGTCCTTAAACTTAACACTGGAAGATAACTCTTAAGCTTCATAAGTTAAAACATGCCTTATACAATCTCAGTTTTCATTATGCCAAGTTTGCTTAGAGCTCTCAATGTTATTGCTCTTTTTCTGCAAGAATGAAAGACATAATCTAATGTGCACTTTTACATCCATACACTCATACAGAACTCTTAACTGAATAGTTCATATAAACAAGCATGTTTAAGTGTCTTGTGCATATCCAGTGGACCTCTTTTGGATAATACTTAAAGACATAGCTTTCCGGCTTAAGAATGTAAAGTCAATCACTTAGAGACTAATGCATAAGCATTAGATAGCTGAAGCATAAGGAACGTCTTCCTTTTTCTTTATCTTTATTCTTAAGATATTAGATATAATTTGCTTTATTATGCAATCAGAACAGCATATCGTAATATTTATTCTTATTGTATCACTTTAGACTACTTATATCTCAAGTGATGATCCTAACACTTTCTTGATCCAATCATAGTGTACATTAATGCCCAAAACATAAGAGGCTTTCACTAAAATTGCTTTAAATCTAACTAAATGATAGAAAAGCTCTTAACTTTTACGGCATATTGCAATCGCCACTTTGTTTAGCATCCATTTAAAATGTTAGAATAATAACTTTGCATCTTAGTATACATACCTTTATCCATGAAAATTCTAAATCATGGCAAACTATAAGCTTAGTATTTTAATTCCTTTTTGGAATCACACTCATGGCAAAAAAAACTTATTTGATTCCATCAGAAATTTATACTAAAGCTCATAGACTCAATTTATGGCCTCCTTAATAGTGACCTTCAAAACAAATGAGGTTCATTCTTTTATGCCAACATCAACAGTTACTATATATACCACATTTTCATGTTGGAATTAATCAACTTATGAGAAACCTCAACAAAATCTATGGTAGTTTGAGATGGAGGTTTACTTAACTGATGGCATGAATTAAACATTATGAGAATCTCTTACTTGAATCATCAATGCTGGAAACTAAGCCCACATCTCTTCAAAATATCTCTCCCTCCTTTGCAAGCTCCCACTTACTCCCACTAATCTCTGCATTCCTTTAGGAACACAACTGAAAAACAGTTAGAACAGTAGGAATGGTACCCCTCCGACTTATTTAGGGCATCCATAAATGGTGGCTCATCATGACTTAAGTTCTTTATTTTTAATATACCATTGATCAACTTCCTTTACTGATCAAGCCCACATCAGCGATGGCCAGAAATGAATAAGACCAGCAAAGCTTATGGTCAAATATTTACCAAACCGCGATAGCTAGAAATGATAAATATAATCATACTTCAAAATTCTCGAGATTCATTGAACTAGTCAAATAGTGATGGCTAAAATGAACTAGAGTAACAAACCTTTGTGAACATGTATCAATTAATCAGCAATGGCCAGAATAATGAATAAAGTCACACTTAACTTTATTTGAGACGATTGGCCATTATGGAGTAATTCTCCTGTCACAATGGTTTTTTTTAGAGCATTGTCCATCATATTCACCCTTTATATGAGCCGATTTTCTAATTCAGCCTTTTGAATATCAATCTTTATGGGCAAATAAAATATGGTGATAAGTTATAGCTCTTTCGCTATCTTACATCTAATGACTGGAGTATCTCTTACATTTGATGAGACATTCCAATTCTCCCATTCGAAATGTGATTTTAACTAATATCACAATTTCGGCAAAGTCTCATCAACAACTTACTGAAGCATTACATAATATGCAAGAAATATATAAAATAATTTCTTGACAAGATAGCAAAATCAACTATGATGATATACTTATTTTAGCAAAATATTCAGAATCACTTATTACTGAAAAGAAATATGGCTAAATATATAAAACTAATGCAAAGCATTTAACATCTTCGTCTTCTTCTTCATCATCTTTAGAGCTCCCCATGAACTCCACTCATCTTATGGGCCAGACTTAATGTTGTTGGGAGTGCATCTCAATCAATCCACCAAAATTTAGGGGAAACTTTAACTTAAAGCGCTTATGAGACAACTTTATTACTCTTCTTTTGTACTTGATGGAGTGACTCACAGAACTTATATCTTACTAGAGTATCCACATTTTGAGCACACTTATTATAATTCTTTGGTAGAGAAGCCATAAGATATTGCACTAGCAGATCATCAGAGATGAACCTGCCAAGTGCTTTCAACTCAGCAGCCATATTGTACATTCTCTTAATGTGTATACTTAGTCCATTGTGCCCATCATAGCGTGAGGTAGACAACTTATTTATGAGGAATTTGGAATAATTCACTTTATAACTTTCCTCAATGGAGTTCATAAACTCCTTCACACTTAGTTCCCTATCATCCTTCATATAAGGAAATGCTCTTCTTATGGCATTGGATATCGAATGTTTTATAACTAATTTTGCAAATTCGTTGGATTTTTGCCATTTCTCCAACTTGGAGTTGTACTCCCTTAATTGATCATTATGATTCTCAGTATTTATAGAAGGATTAACAGGTTTATCCTCATAAAGTGCGTAATCAAAATCCAGAACTTTGAGAACGGCACGCATCTCTTTATTCCACTTAGGAAAGTTAGTGCCATTAAAGGGCTCAATGGTACTTAGTAAGTCCTTATAATTCACTGAAAAATCATAAAATTGAAGTCTCGATAATCTTATATAATAAGATGCACATAAAGGCACAAGATTAGCCCTACAATGGTCTGATTAAAATCATGCCATAAGTTTCAATTTGCATCACCGATGGGGAAAACAGAAACGTATCATTAACTCATAATTAAAACAACGATGGTTAGAATTAATTACAAGTGTACTCTAATCAAACTTCCTGATGGTTCCATTTGATTAGAGAGTATCTTAATTGTACATGGTGGAAAATATATAATTTTTCAGCTTAAACAATGCGAGCTAATGCAATGTTCATCAGTAAAGCATAATGGAAACATTAAGACAAATACATTTATTCTGGAAATTTTAAAATCAAACTTAAACAGTGAAAAATAACACATAAATCATGAAGAGATCAAAATTCACTGTAAATATAAGCCTCATAAAACCTTAAACTTTGCCTTATATAATCAGAGCATAAAATATTATTAAACTTAATTGCACTGAAATTTAAACTTTCTTGCACTAAGATGATAAGGCTCATTAATCATTAGATTCTTTCTCATTTAACAATCACATCTGACATCATGAATTAATTGTACTGAAATAACAAGACTCGTTTATAGCAAAAATTAAACTCATTATCAGTGATAATTTTTAATGATTATTCTCATTATCAGTGATAATTTTCCATAGTTATTCTTAAATTAACCTGATAACATCAAAATTATGGAAAATATCACTATTCATAATTGAGAAATATATATCATAGATAAATTCAACATAAACTTATTTGCGAAATTAATAATTAACAATAGATATCTCAAATATGAAATAAATACTCATGGGCATTAAATAAACATAAAGCTGGTAATTATAAGTGCAACAAAAAAAATAAATCCTTTAAACATAAGCTGTGCTCCAACGCAAGGCGACGGCCCCTCCCTGCGTTGTACGAGCCGCTGCCGGTCGCGGCGTCGGCGGCGTGGATCCGCAGCGCGCGCGGAGGCTCTGACCGCGCGTCTGCCTTGCCCCTGGACGCGAGCGGCGCGGCGCGTGCAGGCCGTCGACCGCCTTGCCCCTGGCCGCGGGCGCTCTGCGCGGCGCGTGCAGGCCGTCGGCCGCCTTGCCCCTGGCCGCGGCTGCGCAGTGCGTGCAGGGTGTCAGCTGCCTTGCCCCTGGCCACGAGCGCTCCCAAGCTATTGTTTTTTTTTTTGAATTTGTAACCAGGGTCTGTTTAGATCCAAAACTTTTACGCCAAAAAACATCACATCGAATATTTAGACATATGCATGGAGTACTAAATTAAGTCTATTTATAAAATTTTTTGCACAGATGGCTGTAAATCGCGATACAAATCTAATGAGCCTATTTAATCCATGATTTGCAACAGTGATATTACTGTAACCATCCACTAATTATGGAATAATCATGAATTAATTATTATCATTAGATTCGTCTCGCGATTTACAACCCATCTGTATAAAAAGTTTTGTAAATAGACTTCATTTAGTACTCTAAATTACCAAGATTTTTTTCTAAAATTTTTTGGGCAAGAGATCTAAACACGACCTGATTTGTTTTGGATTTCTCTTGCATCTTGTTTCAATTTGGTGCATAGATGATTGGCTCCGTTGATTTTGTGTGTGATTCAGTTAGTTATATTGTTTCAATGTATTGTGCATTTTCTCACGTATGTAACAAAAATGGCTATAAGAATCAAGTGTGCACTAAATCACCATGATTTATGTGTTAAAGGATGAATTAAACACCTTGCAGTTAGCTAAACAGACAACCTATTATACAATCTGTCTGTTCAAACTGTCTATTTATGCTAAAAACATAGCAGCTGTCTACACTGTTGTATTTGGCCTAATCTCCTCACTCCCAATCTCCTTCACGCGACAGCAGCCGCCGGCCTCTGCTCACAAGTCCTGCCGCCGGCCCCCCCTTCTCATGCACATGGGCTTGTTTGCTTGGTGCCCTGGCAAAGCTGCCTAGCCCACGCAACGAGCTCAGGCGTCCGATTTTGATATCCTAGAGTCAGGATCGCTGCCTAGGCGGCGTGCTGACTGGCAGGGCTGCATCCAAACAAGCCCGCGCGTCCCGTGCGTCCCCTCCTGTTGCGCACCGCCGCCACGGGCCTGCAGCCATAGGTCCGGCCGTCGGGTCCCTGCATGAGCTGGCCGCTGGTGGGGGCCTCGCGAGCGGCAGCCTGGAGCACTCAAGCCGCGCATCGAGGAGCTCGCCTCTGGCCTCGCGCCACCTCACGCGCGGGAGCTGCGCGGGCCATGCGGCCTTCAGGGACCCGGCCACGCGCTGCCAGGAGCGCTGCCGTGCAGCCAAACGCGCGGGATTTGCACGCGCCGCACGTGCCGCGAGCGCCGGCCGCCGCTTCAACTTGACCCAGCCGCACCGCCGCCTATGCGCCTCTGCGGGCCCTCCCGCCAGCGCCGCGTGCGATCGAATCGCGCGCGGTTCTGTCGGGGCTCCACCGGGGTGCTGCTCATGGCGGTTCACCAGCGATTAGAGGTATGGAGAAGCATTTTGAAAAGGGTGAAACTGCTTAATGAAGGGATTATTTGGTGCATAGAGAATAGTGAGTCTGTGGATATTTGGACAGGCCCTTGGATTCCACTTGGTGATACGAGGCGGCCAGCTACATATAGAGGGCAAACATTACTGTCCAAAGTTGCAGACCTGATCGATCCGGGCTCCGGTTCATGGGATGAATCTCTAGTGCAGGACCTTTTCTCAGAGTTTGATGCTAATGCTATTCTTAAATTGAGAGTGAATCCAGATGTGGAGGACAGACCGGCTTGGCACTTTGATAAAAAAGGGTTGTTCTCTGTGAAATCTGCATATAAGTTGGCGATTCAAATAAGGGAGAGGACACGGGGCAGAGATGCATCAGGTTCAGTGCTAGGAGGGCATTCTATTTTAAGTTGGGATAAGATTTGGAGTATGGAGGTCCCAAACAAGGTTAAAATGTTTACTCTTGATTTCACCGGACAAAGCCACGGCCTCTCGAATTTTCAATGCGGTCCCATTACTAGAAAACAGTCTAAAGATCTAGGCCAAAGGAACCACTTGTTGCTTAAACTGGTACTAATGTGAGACATTAGCACCGGCTGCATCAATAGCCGGTACTCTTGGCCTGCGCCGAGCGCTGGCAAGGCGCGCCACGATACAAACCGGTGCCAATGCACTGACAAAGGCACCGGTTAACTTCATAAACCGATACCAAATTGACCATGCATCAATGGCACCGGGTGGTAACAAGCACCGGTACTAAAAATTGAGCTTGTGCACCGGTGGAAACGGCCACCCGGTGCCAATGACTCCCTCCTCGATATTTTAAACGGTAATGTTGGGATCCAAACGTCCGGACGGAGGAAATATCGGACGCGGGGCCACTCGTTCACTCGTTCCACTTCTCCATCGCTTCTCATCCACTCATTCTCATCAACACTACTCTCTCTCTCTCTCCTCTCTCATATGGGTTTGAATGCCACACCCGCCGGCCGCTGTGCAGGAGCAAGAAGGAGGCCTACCTCGGCCTCTGCGATGCCGCCGGCGCGGCTGCCGTCGGCGAGGACGGCGGGTGCCGAGTCTGGCTGGAGCGCGCCACCGGTGCCAGGTGCTACGCGCTGTCCGCGTGGAGGCTCAGCCTGCCCAGGGACGACGGCGATTTCTGCTGGAAGTACGGCGGGCTGGCCGCCGCCGCAGAGCCGCGCGGTGCGCCGACCGCAGCCGTGGGGCCCCGGCCGCCGCCGCCATGGAGCGCGCAGGCAGCTTGCCGCCGGCCGCTGCTGGGGGAGCCCGCCGGCCGCCGTGCTGGAGATCATCGAGTTCGGCACCACCGGCCAGGTCGCCGGCTTCATAGCCAAAGCCATCCAGGCGCGCTTCATATACACTAATGGAGTCGCAGTACTTGCTTGCCCTCATCTCTCTCTCGTGCAACACTAATTGATTTGTGGCTGCAAGGGGCACCGGCCGCCGCCGTGAAGCGCGGGGACTGCCGGGCGCACAGGCAGCTACCCGCTTGCCACCACTGGTGGAGCGCACGGGCCGCTGACGGCCGCCGCGGGAGCCGTGGAGCGCGTGGGTCACCGCTGAGGAGCACGGGAGCCAGCCGTGGTGATTTTTCCCTTAGTTTTCTGAAATAGAGATAGCATGTGGGATTGTATGGCTTGTATCTATTTTGTGATTGATTTTTTGAATGATTTGTGGGATCTATGGATTTTGCATCAATCGATTCATATACTTTCGTTGATTCTTCGAATGATTTGGCATTACTGGAGAGCGATGCGAGGGGAACGAGAGAGGGGATGGGAGGGAACGAGCTTATTTTTTTTGTTTGCCGAAAATGCTTTGGTACCGGTTGGTCTTTCCAACCGGTACCAATGGAAGCCTAAGACACCGGTTGAAAAACCCGGTGTCTTAAGGCGAGGCCATTGATCGCGATTGCGGGGCACCGGTTGGGAAACCGGTGCCTTTGTCCCTTCTCAGCCGATGCCCAAGGCCCGTTTTCTAGTAGTGGCCTGCCATTCATTCTACCTCCTGGTCGTCTACACGTGATGCCGATGGTCACGGTTCAGTGACTCGACTGCCGGCGTCCTGCCGGTAACGGCGCAGATCGTGGCCCCGCGGAATCCCGGCTCATGCGTGGGAGTTGGACACTTCGGCGCAACTCCTCAACGAGTGGTGCCTTCCCTACGGCGTGCTTTCGGAGACAGAGGGGCAGAGGTCGTCGTCCCACCTGACGGCTTGGTGCTCTGACCCGTGCGCCATTCCGCCGATCATGGACCTTGAAATTCCTGAGCCGGTGGTGTCGTCGGGCCGAAACGCTCGGGAATGGCATTGCTAACGCTACCCCATCTCCATCTCGGTGGTACCGCTTGGAGGCCTGGCGGGGCAGGACGATGGGCCACCACCCTCTCCTCCGGCTGACGATGATGCTCACCGTCGGCGGCGGCGGCGGCGGCGAAATCCTTCTCCGGCGTCTTCTCCAGCGCCGGTGGAGCAGGGTGCCCCTGCGTCGACTGGGGCCCACCGAGCCCCGGTGCATTCGCAGCTGGGTCCCCTGACCGTTGGGCGCCAGGATTCTCCCCAAAACGACGCGTCGGGTCCTGTGCAGCCACGATTAATTGATGTTTCCTCTGTTCCCGAGGCGCTCGACGCGGTGCACGAAGGGGCCATGGAGCTGGCCGCGGTTCGCATTGACAACTCGCGGGTTCCCGAGGATCCCAGCCTGGCACTCGTGGAGACATTGGAGGCGGCACCTGATTCTTTGTTGGTGGGTGCGGCGGCGGTTGAACGGAGTCAGTCCAAGGAGAATTATGTCACAGCAGCTCCGGAGCTCGTGCGGTCGGGTCCACCTCCGGCTCTGGAGGCGGAGGCCACCACGGAGTCTGCTGCGATCTCCACTTCACTCTCTGCTTCTACGGCCCCGCCACCTCTGGATGTGGCTGTCGAGAGGGTGGGCTTTAATCTGCTGATCCCGACGGCCACGGAGTTCGCTGATAACGGTGGCACAACTCTGATCTGCAGCTCCCCCTTGCGTCCCTCTCCTACTGTCGCAACTCCAGCCCCTGTAATTTCTTCAAGCGCGGCTGTCGAGTTGGTGAACCGGGATGAGCGCGATGCGCTTGGGGACATTGCCCTGGAACTTGAGGAGGTGACCTCCAGGATTGGACCGGCTATCCCCGCGATCACTAGGGACGAACCGAACTCCTGTACTGTTCCTACACCCATGTTTAGGGTGCTGCCTGATAACCTGATCATCTACTCTCGCACCCGTCGGACACGAGATCCTCCACCTTCGCCTGATGCTGCTGCAGAGTTCATCGATCGGATTACCAAGAAAGTGGATGCTCTTGTTCCTGTGCCCGCTGTCAACAAGAGGAGAAAGAAAACAATAGGACCTGTACACATGCCACGTCGAAGTCGACGGATTGCAAAACTGCCTCCTGAATTTGATAGAACTTCTGCAACCACTATCTGTCGGAACCTTGGGTTCACTGATGATGACGGGAAGATCTCGGATGAATCCCTTGAACGGTACTCGTCTTTCTACTGGGATCATCCAAGCCGAGACCATATTGTAGCCTTGTCAGCTCTTTCTGGATGGGTGGTTCCATCGGAAGATGAACTTGTTAGGGACATGTCAACAGGTTTTGTGTGTTGAGGGTTTTTCTGTCATCGTGGTCAAGTCCTAATTATTGATGTCAATGGATAGAGCAATGTTCTTATTTGGAATGTAAGGGGCCTTAATGATCGAGCAAGAAGAGACAATTTGAGGAAGGTTGTTGATGATTCCAAGCCAGCAGTGGTTTGTTTATAGGAAACAAAGTTATCTAATATTATAGAATGTGATGTCACTACCTTCCTTGGTCGAGATTTCACCAATTTCGTGTTTTTGCCAGCACAGCAAACTAGAGGAGGCATTATGGTGGCTTGGAAGGAGGGGAGCTTTGAGGTCTCACAACATCGTGTTCATCGTCATTCAGTTTCTGTGCTTTTCAGCAAACAAGTTGATCCGCCCTGGTGGCTCACTGGTGAGTATGGGCCACACCGAGATGATGAGAAATTGGCTTTCCTCGATGAACTTCATGAGGTACGATCATACTGCCATGGTCCTTGGATGCTTGCTGATGACTTTAACATGATCTATTGCTCGGAGGACAAAAATAATGAGAACATTAATCGAGCTTCGATGGGGTGTTTTCGACTGTTTGTCAATGAATTAGAACTGAAAGAAATTCCTCTCCTAGGGAGAAGATATACCTGGTCCAATGAAAGGGATTCACCAATGCTCGTCAAACTTGATCGTGTGTTGTGCACCAATGACTGGCAAGACATCTATATGGATTGTGTGCTGCAAACTCATGCCACTAAAATGTCTGACCATTGCCCTCTTATCTTGGGACTCAGGGAAGGCTTCATTGGCAAGCGGAGATTCCATTTTGAGAGTTTCTGGACAAGATTAGATGGATTCCATGAAACTGTGCAAAAATCTTGGGAGAGTCCAGTACAGGAGTGCTCTCCTCTCTTGAGATTTTCAATCAAGCTGAAAAGACTTGCAAAAGCGCTTCAATCTTGGAGTCAAAAACAAGTCGGGAACATTAATTCACAGCTGGCTTTGGCTCGCCACATTCTCCATAACCTTGAATTGGCCCAAGACCATCGAGAGCTGTCTGTGGAGGAAATTTGGCTGAGACGCAAACTGAAGAAGCACTGTTTGGTCCTTTCATCCTTTCAGAGGACAATTGCTCGTCTTTGATCCCAAACTCGTTATCTGAAAGATTGTGATGCCAATACAGCCTTCTTCCATAGACAAGCTTGTTTCCGAAAGCGTAAGAACTTCATCCCTAAACTGCTGGTTGATGATCAGGTGGTCACGGTTCAAGAGGATAAGCACCTGATCCTCTTGGAGCATTTTGAGGGAATCTTAGGCCAGGCAAGACATAGAACGGCTTCTTTGGATTTGTCTGCATTTCATCGGGCGGGTATTGATCTGTCAAGTCATGAGGCGCCTTTCTCTGAGGAGGAAGTATGGGCCACCATCAATGCTCTGCCTGCGGATCGCGCTCCAGGCCCAAATGGTTTTACTAGCTGTTTCTATAAAATCCTGCTGGCAGATTATTAAAGCGAATGTGTTGGCTGCATTGGTGTCAATTCATCAAGGTGATTTGAGGCATTTGGAGCTGCTGAACTCAGCATATCTAACTCTAATCCCCAAGAAAATAGAAGCTCTTGAAGAAAGGACTATCGTCCAATTAATCTGGTTCACAGCTTTGCTAAACTGGTCACCAAATTGCTGGCAAACCGTTTGGCCCCACTGCTGAATACTTTAGTTGCTACCAACCAGAGTGCCTTCATAAGGGGCAGATGTATTCATGATAATTTCATGCTAGTGCAGCAGACTATTAAGGTGCTCCATCACCGTAAAATTGCGAGCCTCTTTTTGAAACTGGATATCTCAAAGGCATTTGATTCAGTGGACTGGTCTTTCTGTTAGAACACTAGGATCACACAGTGCACGAATCAAGTTGGGTATCCATTGACTTTCCTTTTCTTGAGTACAAAAGAGTCCTAGATCTAGAACAGTGAGGGAGAGAAACTACACAAAGTGAGGGGAGAGAGAGAGACCATCACTGCCGCTCGAGGAGCTTGAGGCCATCTCGGGTTCGTTGATGAAGATCTGCTCTAGGGCAGCGGCGAGTGATGCAGCGGCTTCACAGTCGCAGCGATGTTGTCGTGGACGACGGCGCCAACGGCGATGAGAAGAGGATGAAGATGGCGGCAGCGATGGCGGTGCTTCCCACTGCTCCAGCGCCCCCTCTAGATCGGCTTAGGGTTTAGGAAATGTGGGTGAGGGCATCGGCGGCACGGTGAACCTCGTACCGAGTGCCCCGGACCCTCACCCCTATTTATTTGGCGCTGTACAGCGCGGCCCACCAACCATTAAGGGTTGGGTGCCCCTGATCAGGGCGCGTGATTAAGGGGCCAAATACGCTGTTGGGCTTATTAGGAAAGAGATCAATCCAACATTATCCCCCTTGATCTCACTTTGTACTTTAACTTTATACTTTAATTTGAAACTTTTTCTTTTAATTGTTCCATAACAGATTAATGAATAGAGCATGCTTTATCGTTACGGTCCAAGACCGATAGACTCAACAGCTACCACACATATCACTATTTTTGAAACAAATTCTTTAACTTTTGGGCCCTTTTATTCTCTAGAAATCACAGGCTTTCCCTTAAACCCATGCCGGCTATGTGTTCCATGAACATATTGGGTGGTAAGCCTTTACTGAGCGGATCCGCAAGCATTTTCTTTGTACTTATATGCTCGAGAGTAATGGAGTGATTCTAGATTTTCTCTTTCACAACATAAAACTTTATGTCAATATGTTTGGCAGCACCACTTGACTTATTGTTGTGAGCATAAAACACTGCTGGTTCATTGTCGCAGTACATTCTAAGTGGTCTTTGAATGCTGTCTACCACCCTTAAACCGGGTATAAATTTCTTTAACCATTCTACCTGCCCCGAGGCCTCATAACATACCACAAATTCAGCGTACATCATTGATGATGCATTGACACTTTGTTTAGAGCTTTTCCACAATATAGCTCCCCCTGTGAGTGTGAACACATAACTGGACGTGGACTTTCGGTCATCTATGTCTCCCGCAAAATCCGCATTTGAGTACCCTTCTATCTCAAAGGAATCGGATTTTGTCTATGTTAGCATGAGGCCTTTTGTGCCGTGCACATAACGTAAAGCTTTCTTTACCATAGTCCTGGATTACTTTGATATCTGCCAAGTATCCCAGTAACAAATGCTAAGTCAGGGCGTGTACAAACTTGAGCATATTGTAGACTTCTGACAGCTGAAGCATATGGAACCGCTTTCATTTGATCGATCTCATACTGGTTCCTGGGACATTGAAATTTCCCAAATCTATCGCCCTTGACTATTGGAGCATGTGAAGGCTTGCACACATGCATACTATACTTCTTTAGTACCTTTTCTAAGTATGCCTTTTGCGATAGTCCTAATACCCCTTTTGTTCTATCTCGGTGAATTTCAATTCCCAAAACAAATGAAGCTTCACCGAGATCTTTCATGTCAAAGTTTGAGGACAAGAATTTCTTTATCTCTAGCAGCAGACCGACATCGCTACTAGCAAGTAGAATGTCATCCACATACAGGATCAGGAAAATAATTTTTTCACTTCTGAACTTTGCATAAATGCAATTGTCCTCCTCATTTATTTAAACCCAAATTTCCTTATTCTTTCATCAAACTTTAGATACCACTTCCTAGAGGCTTGCTATAATCCATAAATGGATTTCTTTAAGCGACATCCCATATGTTCTTCTCCTTCCACAACAAAACCTTTCGGTTGTGCCATGTAAACGTTTTCATACAGATCCCCATTAAGGAATGCCGTCTTCACATCTATTTGATGTAACTCTAAGTCATAATGTGCCACTAGTGCCATTATTATCCTAAAGGAATCTTTACACGAAACCGGAGAAAATGTTTCGTTATAATCTATCCCTTCCCTTTGCGTGAAGCCTTTTGCCACGAGTCATGCTTTGAACCTTTCTACATTCCCTTTGGAGTCATGTTTGATCTTGTAGACCCATTTACAGCCTACTATTTTGGCTCCTTTAGGAATCTCCTCTTAGTCCCAAACACTATTGGAACTCATTGATCTCATCTCATCCTTCATAGCTTTCAGCCATTTAGATGAGTGAACACTTCTCATGGCTTCTTCATATGAAGTGGGATCACCCTCCACATGAATCTCTTCAGTATTATATACTTCATAGTCGCTAGAAATAGCCAACCTTTTTTCTCTTTGTGACCTTCTAAGGGGCACTGCCTGTGGCATATTTTGTGCCTCAACTTCTGGCACATTTTCTATAAGGGGCTGTAGCTCCTCCTGCTCATGTCCAACCGCGGGTTCAGGCGGTTCCTGGATGACAGGTTCCGAACCTTCACTCATTATTGGTATGGGTGGAGTTGCGACAGGTGTTGACACCGTAATATCTGGAATAGTTGGCTCAGCAACAACCGAAGAAGGTGCTGGCGTCACTATCTCTGGAACTTTTGGTGCAACATCAACAGGTAGTGAGAAAAATGGCTCTTGAATCAAAAGAGTAGGCACATACACCCGCTTCTCCTCAAGGTCAATTTCTCTAGGTACCATGCTCCCCCTGATCATTTCGTCTTCTAGAAAGATAGCATGCCTCATTTCTACAAACTTTGTATGTCTGTCTGGACAGTAGAAACGAAAACCTTTTGACTTTTCAGGATAGCCAATAAAATGGTAGCTTACAGATTTGGGATCCAATTTTCCAATACTTAGATTAAACACTTTAGCCTTAGCTGGGCTCCCCCAGACCTGCAGGTGAGTCAGTGAGGGTACTCTTCCTATCCATAGCTCATACGGTGTTTTGGGCACCAATTTGCTTGGCACTCTGTTGAGAATATAGATGGCGGTTTTTAATGCCTCCATCCACGGACTCAATGGCAGTGTGGAATAACTCATCATACTGCGCACTATATCCATCAGTGTACGGTTGCGCCTTTCAGCTACTCCATTTTGCTGAGGCTCCCCCGGTGTGGAATATTGGGCAACTATACCATTTTCCTGTAAAAACCTTGCAAAAAGTCCAGGAACTTGTCCATAAGGAGTATGTCGACCGTAGTACTCCCCTCCACGGTCTGATCTTACTATTTTAATTCTTTTGTCAAGCTGATTTTTAACCTCAGCTTTAAATATTTTAAATTTATCCAATGCTTCTTATCTTTCTCTAATTGGATAAATGTAACCATAATGGGAGTAATCACCTGTGAATGTTATGAACGAATCATAGCCATCCACACTTTTCACAGGAAACGGGCCACATATATCAGTGTGGATTATTTCTAACATTCCTGCACTTCGTTTGGCACCCTTTTTAATTTGCTTTACAAATTTTTCTTTAATGCATTCAATGCATTGTTCAAGATCAGAGAACTCTAGCAGAGGAAGAATTTCACTCTTCACTAATCTTTCAATTCTCCCCAATGTCATAATTTCGATGAAGTATCTTGAGTTCTCTTTCTTTTCTTTGTTTCTTTCTCTGACAAGGATTCAATCACATTCACTTCACATACAGAATGTACTTTATCACACATGGATAATAAATAAAGATCATTGTAAAGGAAAGCATCACCAATACAATTATTATCCAACCATAGTTCACATTTGCCATTTGCAAAATAACAACCAAAACCATCTGTATCTAAGCGTGATACACTAATCAAGTTTCTCTGAAGTGAAGGAACAAATAAAACATCTTTTAATACAAGCATGAAACCATTAACTAGCTAGAGGGAGACATCGCCAACAGCTTCCACATATGCTTGTACCCCTGTAAAGAATTTGCAACATGCACAGTTGCACCAGAGTCAATCCACCAAATAGATTTAGAAAACTTTATATACAGGGATTCATTTACAAATAAAATAACATTCTCACCATTCTTTGCCATTATCATTTTCAGGTAGCTGGGACAATCTTGCTTATAATGTCACTCCTTGTAACAGTAGTGGCACTCATTCTTGCCTTCTGGAGGACGCTGCTGTTGATGCTGATGTGGCATGGGAGCTTTATCTTTTGCCTTAGGAGAAGAAGCAGCATGGAAGGGCCTTTTCTTGTTATTATGCACAAAATTGATAGACCCACCATTCTGTTTCTTGAGTCTATCTTCCTCTTGCGCACACATTCCAATTGCCTTTTCCATGTTCCATTTTTCTGGCTGCATGTTGTAATTTACAACAAATGGTGCAAACTCCTTTGGCAAAGAAGCAAATATCAGGTGAACCAGAAACTCCTCCTTGAGATCCAAGTTCATTGGTTTTAACTTGGAGTTCAAGGCGCTCATCCCCATGATATGATCCCTTATGGTACCGGGACCGCCATAGTACTTCTTTGTGATTAACTGCTCTATGATCCGTGTAGCATAAGTCTTTGAAGAACCAGTAAACTGGTTCTTTATCTTTTTCAGGTACTCTGCAGCAATATCACACTCTCCAATTGAGCCTAAAATGTTAGGCTCAATTGTGTTCTTTATGACTGCCACACACTTCTTGTTGGCGTTGGTCCACTTTGTATTTGATAAATCAAATGACATCTTTAAGGGAGCATAGTCCCTTTCCTTTTTCTGCCAGTCAGCATTTGAGCCATCAGTTCCCCTCACTGGAACCGGTGGCTCAGTGGGCTTTGGCTCTTTGATTATCTCATCCACCTCTCCACAGACAAAAGCGAGATCAATCTTCTTGATCCATTCGCCATAGTTGTCACCTTTGAGAATCGGGATGTGGTTGATGAAGCCCATCAAGTTCATCCCCACTGAAAATTTCAAAAAATAGCGAGAACATAATAACAATAATGGCATGTAATAATTCCAACGTTGGTCAAAATTAAAACATACAACGGTATATGCAATTAAATCTATATCACCGTTGGGCAGAAATAGAAATAAATGCACAAGAACTACAATATTACAGTATTGAAAATATCAACGTTGGTCAGAAAATAACAATACCATAATGCTGAAAATAACCTTTTAACCAAGCTCTTAAACTTTAATTGTCTCGTTGGTTCGAATTAAAGTAAAACGCAACCACATAAACTTTGCAGCGGAAACATGTAGGAATTTCTATTTTCAGAAGCAAAACTATGAACTTTCATCTCTAAACAATATACACGTTGGTGCAAATATGAATAGAGATCAAATTATAACAGCATCCATTCAAAAACTATTGAAAGTGCTTCTGGAAAAAGAAAAAACAATAAAAAAGAATGCTTATCAGGCGGCCCAGCCGCGAAAGCCGGCCCAGCCCACTCGGCGCACGCGGCGCCCCCGCTCCCCATGTCGCAGCGTGGGCCTGGGCCGGGAAAGCGGCGCCCGCTCAGCCCCCTCTTGGGCCGAATTCGGCCCGACCGGCGCCGGCCGCTCCTGGCCGTCGAATCTTGATCCGACGGTCGTCCGTCTTCCCCGCGGGAACAAAACCGGCGGCCGACTCTCTCCCTGAAACCCCAGCGACATTTCCCTCTCCCCTTTCTCTCTCATGCATGCGACGGCGGCCAGAGCGTGAGGACGACGGTCATGGCGACCGCGGAGGAGGCGTGGCTGGCACCGGCGAGCAGTTTGGCGGCGGTGCCCCGAGCCTGCGCGCGCTCGTGCCTCCGGCGTCCCGGACGGCGAGCGGCTGCTTGCTGCTGTGGTGTGCCCCTGGCGAGCGGCGGCGCTCATCCGTCCCGCACACGGGCAGCCAGTGGTGGCGCATGGACGAGGTAAGTCCTGCGTCCCCTTTCCTCTAGGGTTAGGGTTTGATCTGTTTCTGTTCGATTCAAAATCAATTCGCTTTTCTTTCACTTTTGTTTCGATTCACATTCAAATCCTTCTTTCCCGACCTCGATCTACACATGTGTAGGCTACTGATACCATTGTTAGAACACTAGGATCACACAGTGCACGAATCAAGCCGGGTTTCCATTGACTTTCCTTTTCATGAGTAAAAAAGAGTCCTAGATCTAGAACAGTGAGGGAGAGAAAGTACACAGAGTGAGGAGAGAGAGACCATCACCGCCGCTTGAGGAGCTTGAGGCCATCTCGGGTTCGCTGATGAAGATCTGCTCTAGGGCAGCGGCGAGTGACGCAGCGGCTTCACGGTCGCGGCGGTGTTGTCGTGGACGACGGTGCCAACGGCGATGAGAAGAGGATGAAGACGGCGGCAGCCATGGCGGTGCTTCCCACTGCTCCAGCACACTCTCCAGATCGGCTTAGGGTTTAGGAAATGTGGGTGAGGGCGTTGGCGGCACGGTGAACCTCATACCGAGTGCCCGGCCCCTCACCCCTATTTATTTGGCGCTGTACAGCGGGGGCCCACCAACCATTAAAGGTTGGGCGCCCCTGATCAGGGCGTGTGATTAAGGGGCCTAATAGGCCATTGGGCATATTAGGAAAGAGATCAATCCAACACTTTCTTGTTGGAGATTCTTTCACACTTGGGATTTGATCCTGCTTGGCAACAGGCCCGTCCCCTGGCAGGTGCGGATGGTGCGACCGAACAGGGCCTCCACCTGCCAGGGGCCTCCAAATTAAGCCACTAAGTATATGTATAATTAGCAAGCCAAGCAGCCCAACGAAAGCCCAAACAAAAAACCTTATATGCGGTAATTTTGATCGATCATTTCGCCTCCCGTCCATCAATCGCACGACCCTCCACCTGCCCCGTCCCGATTGTAGTTCACAGCCCCTGCCGACTCGCTCGCTGCCCTGCTGTCAGGCGTCAGCCGTGCCGCCGCCCTGCCTCCAATCTCCATCGGCGATCCCCAGTGCAGGCTCAGGCTGCAGCTCGCCCCCACTGAAACTGATCAAAGAATGGAAAAAGAATAATGCACTTCAAGTGAGGATTAAATAACAGGTATAATTTTTGTTATATTTTTGTTTTATGAAGTACATTATGAACCATATAAATTATTTATTGGTATTTTATCACTTAAACTATAGGTCTTAATTAGTATTTCGCACAAGGCCTCCAAAATACTCGGGACGGCCCTACTGGCGAACTATCATCTCCAACTTGTTACATACTGCATCCACCCAAATTATGCTTAGTGGAGAACTAGGGCATTCTATTTCACATCAGCGAGGTCTACGCCAAGGGGATCCTCTCCCTGATGCTATTTATTTTAGTTGTGGATGTTCTAAACAATCTGTTTCTCAAGGCTGAAGCTGAAGGATTAGTTTCTCCTCTACTATCCACCGGGCAAAGGCTCTCATTGTATGCAGATGATGTGGCTCTGTTTATCAGACCAACTGAAGAAGATTTACAACTCACAAAGGACATTCTATGCTGTTTTGGTGAAGCCTCAGGGCTGCAAACCAACCTGTAGAAGAGTTGTGTAATACCCATACAATGTGATGAGGGGGTTTTGGAGGAAGTAAACAACACACTACAGTGCAACACTGCCAGTTTTCCCACAACTTATTTGGGGCTGCCTATTTCTGATAAAAAACTAAGAAGAGGAGACTTACTCACCTGGATCAAGAAGATAGCAAACAAATTGTCAGGGTGGAGAGCTTCCTTGCTAACATTAGCTGGTCGAGCAGTGCTTGTACAGTTTGTGCTCACTGCAATTCCTATTCATTTGTTGATCGATATTAAAGTCCCCAAGTGGTTCCTTCGAGCTATTGATAAAATAAGAAGAGGCTTCCTTTGGTCAGGCAGGAAATAGGCCAATGGTGGTTGTTGTTTAGTAGCCTGGGAGAAGGTAATGAGACCCATTGACCTTGGACGACTGGGCATTCATAACCTCGAAATCATGGGTTGGGCGCTGCAAATGAGATGGCTTTGGCTTGAGAAAACTGGAGCTGCTCGGCCTTGGGCTGGTCTTGAAATTCCAGTTTACCCCAATGCAGTTGCTATGTTTGTTGAAGCCACTGAATCTTTGGTGGGTAATGGTAGAACAACATGTTTTTGGACTGATCGTTGGTTACATGGCAGCCGTCTTGAGGATCTAGCCCCAAATGTTGTCAAATGTGTATCTCTGCGAATCAGGAAAAGGCGATCAGTATTTGAGGCATTGCAGGGAAATACTTGGGTTACAGATATACAAGGAGCTCTTGGATGGACGGGATTAGCAGAATACCTTGAGCTTTGGAAGCTAGAAGACATTCACCGGTGGAAGCTAGAAGCCTCGGGAATTTTTTCAACAAGATCAACCTATAAGAACTTCTTCGTCGGTGCCATCACCTTCGAACCATGGAAGAAAGTGTGGAAGACCTGGGCCCCTGGAAAATGTAAAACATTTGTGTGGCTGGATATTAGGAATCGATGTTGGACTGCTGACCGCCTGCAAAAAAGAGGCCTCCCATACCCAGATCGCTGCCCACTTTGTGATCAGGAGGAGGAAACCATCCAACACATCCTGACTTCTTGTGTCCTTGCTAGGCAATTTTGGTTTGCCATTTTGAAGCCCATGAACCAGGATCGACTGATGCCCACAAGGAGTGTAGTGTTCGCTGATTGGTGGAAGAAGGCCGAAAGGAAAATTCAGAAGCAGCAGAGAAAAGGCTTTAACTAATTGTGCATCCTGGGTTCATGGATCCTTTGGAAGCATAGGAATAGTTGTGTTTTTGATGGGGCTGCCCCAAATATGTAGGTGGCTCTGCAGGCCTTTCAGGAGGAATTTCACCTTTGGCAACTCACGGGGGCTAAGAGGCTTGCTGCCTTGCTCCTTGAGAGGGAGGTGGTGCAGGTCTAGTAGTAAGGGGTGTTATGGTCAGGTCCTTCAAGCGTGAGTTTGTGGAATTGGCATTTCTAGCTCAGATCATTCCTCGCTATGGTCCAAGGTGTGGAATGATTTTTTTGAAATTGGACTGCTCTTTCTCTCTTAATATAAAGATACGCAGCTCTCCTGCGTGTTCGAGAACAAAAAAATATTTACATGGCGTTTAGTTCACAACACCTTGGCGGTCAAGCGGAATTTGCTTCGTAGAGGGCTTAAGGAAGACCCCCTGTGCCCCATGTGCCATAGGCTTGATGAAGATTTTGGGCTTTCAAATGCCATGCTGTAAAGGAGTGTTGGAGAGAACTGAACCTTGAGGAGCAGCGCCAAATTTTAGCAATCTCTCAGTCGGGCAAAGATATGATGCAAAAAATATGGTCCTTCTCACCCACAATCCAGCTACAAGTTGCAGTGTTTCTATGGAGATGGTAGTCGGCCAGGAACAAGATTAACGCGGGGGGAAGAATGGTCACTTGCCCAGAATTTTGCTCTTTGGTGACTTCCTATGTGACTGACTTTACTAAGGAGACAAATAAAAGCATGATGCGGCCCACACCCAAAAAATGGGAATCGCCTCGAGAAGATATGTATAAGATTAATATTGATGGAGCTTTCAAATCTACTACAAATAAGGGAGGATGGGGTTTTATTGTTCGGAATAGTGTGGGAGCTTTTTTGGAGGGTGGCTGTGGTAACTTATGTAGAGTGGCAACTTCATTTCAAGCCGAAGCTCTTGCTGCCCTCTATAGTTTGGAAAGAGCAGCACTTTTGGGTATGACAAGAATCATTCTAGAGACTGATGTGGCTGAGCTTGTGCGGGGATTGACATCTGAAGATCTTGATCATAGTATTGATGGCATCCTTCTCAAGCAAATCAGAGATTTCAATGACTCAGAGTTCGTCTAAAGTTCGTCTACTGTGAGATTCAGCATTGCTCGAGGAATTGCAACAAGGTGGCAGATTGCCTTGCAATGTATGGGGCGAGCGTGGTTAGCGGGCTCATCAGTGTTCATGAGTCAAGCCCCCACTTTTATTTCCGACCTGGTCTCCAGTGACTTGGCTGGAGATGAAGTCTAATGGACCGAGTTCAAAAAAAAAGTATTGAACTGTTGATAAGTTACCTATTCAATCGGGTCCGGACAAGGAGCAACTTGCATATCGCCCAGCAAATGTGCTGAAACCAAATTATACCTACACCAATCCATTCTTATTAGAAAAAATTAATATTACCCACCTCATTCTAAATCGTTACCACCCTATATCAACCCAGCACATACATTTCAGCTCATAATATAATAAAGGGAAATTGGTGTTTTTACCCTTGCTGAGGAAGCCAATTGTGTTTTTACCCTTCTTTTTGTAACTTTGTGATTTTACCCTCACGTTTCAAAAATGAAGCTTCTATTTGCCCCTACTTTGAGTGTTTTTTAAGTGTACCTCTGTTAAATGAATTTAAAAGGTAATACATTTTTTAAAAAATCATAAAAATATGTAAGTACCCCTTATTCAACCATCCCAACCCTAGGTAACTATCTAAAACTCTCCTGCTCCTTTGCACCACCTCCACCTCCCTTCTAACCCTAGCAGCTTCTGCGGCCAATGGCAGCAAACTAGCATTCGCAGCGGCCGGTGAGCGCACATAGGGCGGTCGAGTATGCTTATGCAGACAGATTTGCTGAATGTGGTTGGACATAAAGTTTTCTTTTGCAGTTAAATTGATGCCATTAGCTTTTTCTAATAAAATAGGGGTAAACTAAATCTTCAGTTTAAAAAAGCAGGGGCAAAATCACCAAGTTAAAATAATAGGGGCAAAATCACCATTATCACTTAAAATAGGGGTATAAACGCAAAAGCCCCTATAATAAACTATTAGCCAAATTATAATTCCAACCCAATAATTTCCCAAATTGTGAGGGCATAGTGAAAAGTACATGATTCATGAGGTTCAAAAAATCAGAGTTCAAAAGGAATATTTTATTGTTAGATCTTGCCACACTGCTTTGTACAGATTAGCTGCCACTCATACTGAGTCATCTCCAATAAATTTCAGTCAATTTCGGTAAAATTTTATAGTGTGATTGTGAGGGTTTTTTCAGGGTCCTGCTCTTGATATGGGGTCACATATAGTTCTAGCCACACTCATTTGCAAAGAGTAGTTACTAGTCATACTGAGTCATCTCCAACAAATTTCAATCAATTTCAATAAAATTTTATATGTGAACGTGAGGTTTATTTCCAGGATTCGGCTCTTGACGTGGGGGCCACGTGCAGTTCTAGCCACACTGTTTTGCACAAATTAGCTTGCAGTCATACCGAGTCATCTCCAAAAAAATTCAATTAATTTTGATGAAATTTTATAGTGTAAACGCGAGATTATATTTCCAGAGTCCGTCTTTTGATGTGGGAGCTATGTGTACTTCTAGCCACACTGCTTTACATAGAGTAGCTACCAGATGGTTTAGCTTTTGATGTGGGATCCACATATAGGTCTAACCATACTGTTTTACACAGAGTAGCTGCCAATCATATTAAATCATCTTCAACAAATGTAAGTCAATTCATATTTATATAGAACTCGCTCTGCCCCATCACATTATTTAATATTATCCATTTTAACCCACCTAAATATACTTCACGCCTCCACATCAAAACCAACCCATAAAATCTATTTAAACCCAAACTATTAGCAGGGTGATTTTGCAGGATACTGGATTGTGAAATATGAATTTCTGAACTATCCAAATTCCAGTTTCACAAATAAAGACTCCGTCAAATAGAAAAAACTACATCACAATTTCACAATCCCTTGTTTTTTTTTCGATGGCCTCAATCCCTTGTTGAGACCAAAGCATCTCCATCCTTGTTGCAAAGACTGCCGGGTGCGGTGTGCAACCACGACGGTGATGGTCGTCGGACCAGTCCATCGGAAAGAAAAACAAGGGATTGTGACGTAGTTTTTCTATTTGACCGAGTCTTTGTGAAGGTGGAATTTGGATGGTTCAGAAATTCATAACTCACAATCCAGGACGACGACCCGTCACCCTCTAGCTTGGAGCCTGTGGGTGACACGAGTTCCATCCTAAGCAGGCAACTGCAATGGTGTGCAGCCATGATTCTGCAATCTCAGCATTTATGGCAGGTCCATGGTTCTCAATCAAATCAGGGTCTAATAGACCAAAGGGCAAGATGTTTTACTTTTTATTATGGGACTTGTAGACTATTTATTTATTATTCTTATTATCATTTGGGTTTGGTTATTACGTGTTATTGTGTAGTAGAATCAACATATCTTGTCAAATAATTCTAGCTCGAACAGAGAATTGAGTATAGCTCAACTGGTTAGATTTCTTATGACATAAAATCTGCCCACTCAAGATCGAGTATTCGATTTGGCATAAGTGCTTGTATTTTTTTTTTGAATTTATACCATAATTTAACTGGTATTATTCTTTCTGTGGTAAGCGATATACTCATTGACAACAAAATGTCTATGGATAACTTTGATAATCTTGAGTCTTGACATCTGTCAGCTCAGTCTCTTAAGATGTTTTTACGATGTTTGTAGAGGTAGGATTACATTTACATATTAAGTTAAGCTGCGTGTATATATACGAGCGTTCATACTGTGTTTCGTATCGATTATTAAAGATAGGTTCCTCCCCGTAACATAGCTTGAGAGGATTTCACGTGTACTGCAGCTCATTCACAGCACTCCACGTGTCCTGACGGGCTCTCCGAGACTCCCATTCGCTCGCGGCCGCTCTGAGGGGAGCTGGGGCGTCTCTTTTGACTGCAGTGTGGGTCTTTCAAATCACATCGCACGTAAAAAAAAAGACCCGAGTACATTTTACTATTTTCTGACAAATATTAATTTTTATTGTAGAAATCTTCACTCTATAACAACGATTGTTCTCAGTATCTATATATACAGCTTCAACACCAATGCTTATAAGGAAGAAGGGGATCTGCACATTTTGCATTTATACAGTTGCAGCCACACACCTACACGTGAAGACTTGCTACTTGCATGCTACTTTCAGCCCTTTTGTAAACCGATGCTTTCATCATCCACTCATATTTCCTCTGATCGGCTCTCGGCTTGTCTCGACTTGTTTCGGTTTATTTCCTCTCACATAATACTATTCATTCTACCAGTCGAATACTATTCATCAGATCAGCCGAACAGCCTATAGTATATTTTGGATACATCAGGACTGCAAAAGGTGTTAGGTTATGTCTCCTATTTAATATCTTGGTACTCCATGTTTATTTGAATCAGTGGTTTAAGGTACCAGCTAAAATATTTGGTAGCTACTTCATACTAATTATAATATATAGTTTGACAGAACCTACGGGCTCAGTACAAACGTGATTAAGATTTGCATGAGATATTGTCTTAAATTTGGCACTCAGAATATTTCTTTTAATATTTATTTAATCACACTGTAGTCATGTTTGTGTAGCCAGTAAAACTCATGATGTTTGTATATAAACTAGGCGTATAGTCCGCGCATTTGCGCGGCTAGTATTGAAAATTCAAAAATTCGTATGTCGTTGCATCCTTACTTAAAGATTATATTATATTTTTTACCATACATCACTATGTTCATTGTCATAAATTATATCTTATTGCTGGTTAAAATAATTCAAATATGATCTACCTATAATAACAATTTGATTTGTTGAGCTTTAATAATATTATGCATATAATTATTCTTATTTTCATTTTATTTTGATTGATGATTGTTAGCTTTAGTATATGTTTGTAATTGATACATAGCTAAATAGTATTTTATATTTAATTTTTCATAATGCCATTGGTGGGTGATTTTTAATTAGGCACAGGGGTATTTTAGGCTAATTTTTATTATAATGGCAGTGGTGGGTAATTTTTATTTTTCTATTTTTCTCCGATTAACGTGTGAATTTATATCCTTGAGAGCGAACGTGGAGGCTTCGTTTGTTTGCTAAATAATAAGATAATAGATAGGCCTTGAGAGCGAACGTGAAGACTCCGTTTGTTGATCAAATAATAAGATAATAGATTTGGCATGAGATATTTGCATGAGATGTTTGCACTGCACACCAGACCCTTCAACCAGTACTTGGATAAAGTGGCATCTCGCGTGGCAACGTGCCACTCAAATATGGCGCCACTCCCACTAGTGCTGTTTCTGTTTTTTTCCTCGTTGCAGCTGCGCCTCTTTCCGCACTCAGGTGCGGTAGCAAGGCATCATGGAGGCGTGTCTCTTCGATCCCAGCTAGCGGCCCTCCTCCGGTGGAAGTCCACCCTGCGAGGCTCGCCGGCGCTCGAATCATGGCGGCAGGGAACTAGCCCGTGCAGCAGCAACTGGACAGGCGTCGCGTGTGGCGTCGCCGTCCGCCGCGGCCACCGTGCATCCCCCGTGGCCGTGGCGGTGACCGAGATTTCCCTGCGGGACGCCGGCATCCATGGCCGCCTCGGTGAGCTCAACTTCTCGGCGCTCCCCTTCCTCACATACATGGACATCAGCCTGAACAGCCTTCACGGTGAGATCCCACCGGCCATCGCCTCTCTAAGCCGGCTGTCCTACCTCGATCTGGTGGGCAACTTCCTCCATGGACCCATCCCCCGTGAGATGGGCAGCATGGGGCTTCTTGGCTACTTGGGGCTCGCTTTCAACAACCTCACGGGCCGCATCCCTGCATCCTTTGGGAACCTCACGACACTAGCCACTCTGATTATCGCAAAAAACATGCTCGCTGGGGCGATACCGGAGGAGCTTGGGAAGCTGGCCAGTCTAGATTATTTGGAGTTGGACAGTAACTTGTTGGACGGCCAAATTCCTGAAAGCCTTGGCAACCTGACCAAAGTAAGATTCATGTACCTCTACGGAAACCGCCTATCAGGGCCCATACCATCTTCACTAGGCAACCTTAGGAAACTGAGGGATCTTGACCTCGGTCAGAACAGGTTGAGTAGTGGCATTCCTGTCTTTCTGCCAAACCTTACTGACCTGAATACACTTTATCTAGCCGGGAATGAGCTCACAGGTTTCCTTCCCCAAGAGATTGGGTTGCTGGCCAAGTTGAACGCACTGTTGTTGTACACAAACCAGCTAACAGGAACGATTCTTCCAATCATAGGGAACCTTACCGGGCTGAACCACATTGACCTCTCGGACAACCAATTTGTGGGTTCCATACCGGGCGAGATTGGCAGTCTGGTGGGTCTCCGGTTCATGTCTTTATCTCAAAACCAGATCTCAGGCTCAGTTCCAGCAACTTTCGGGAACCTTACAGGCATGACAAGGCTTGACCTCTTCAGTAACATGTTGTCAGGTCCTTTGCCTCAAGAGTTTGCTTATCTTACACACTTAGAGGTGCTCAGCATTGCCAACAACTCCTTCTCCGGGGAATTGCCCCCTGATGTCTGCAAAGGGGGGAATCTCCAAGTGTTTCAAGTCTCTGTGAATATGTTCACCGGTCCCATCCCTGTAAGCCTGAAAACATGCACAAGCCTCATGGCTTTTTTCATTTATTCCAACCAGATAACAGGAGATATATCCAATTTTGGGCCCTACCCTCATCTTGTCGAAGTAGATTTATCACAAAATAAACTCCGCGGGCATTTGTCGAAAAGCTGGGGTTCAAGTATCAATCTAACCAGGCTGTCTGTGGCAGAAAATATGATTACCGGAAGCCTGCCACCAGAATTCTCAAATCTAGCAAACTTGGAGGTACTTTTGCTCCACACAAACAATCTTACAGGCGAAATACCAGCGGAATTTAGCAATCTAGCAAATCTCTACCAGCTCAACTTATCACATAACCAGTTGTCCGGAAATATACCGCCTGAGTTCGGTCGTATGAGTGAACTGCAGTATCTTGATGTATCTGGGAATAAGTTGAACGGGTCGATACCAAAAGAGATTGGGAGTTGCACTAATCTAGAATCCTTGATGGTTAACCATAACAGGCTGAGTGGAGATTTGCCAGCATCCATTGGTAATCTAGGGAACCTGCAGATTGTGTTGGATGCCAGTAACAACAAACTCACAGGTGAGCTACCTGCACAGCTTGGGAACTTGGCGATGTTGGAGCTCTTGAACCTCTCCCATAATCAATTCAGTGGAAGCATTCCGAAATCCATTGTTGGCATGGTTAGTCTGTCAACACTTGATGTGTCATACAACAACTTGGAAGGGCCTCTACCAATAGGACGACTATTCAGCATTGCCACAATAGAATGGTTCCTGCACAACAAAGGCTTGTGTGGCAATATCTCAGGCCTGCCAACATGCTCTTCAACTTCAGAAATGGAATATCACAAAGCAGGGATTCACACAATGGTGCTTGCAATTTCTATCCCCGTGTGTGTAGTTGCTATTCTTGCAGTTTTTGCTGTTGCTATGATTGTCCACAAAAGGAGCATACAGCAAAACACTATATGCACAGATAGAATAGATGTTCTTTCAGTGTGGAATTTTGATGGAAAACTAGCATTTGAAGATATTAATGCGGCTACAGAAAACTTCAGTGAAAGATATATAGTAGGCTCAGGGGGCTATGGCACTGTCTACAAAGCTCATCTTCAAGGAGGGAGATTGGTTGCAGTGAAAAAACTTCATCAGACAGATGAACAAACGATTGATGAAAAGAGATTCATTGGCGAAATTGAAGTGTTGACAAAGATCCGTCATCGAAGCATTGTCAAGCTGTATGGGTTTTGCTCCCATCCTAGGTACAAATTTTTAGTATATGATTACATTGAGAACGGAAACCTTCGTTCTATCTTGCAAAATGAGGAACTTGCAAAGGAGTTAGACTGGAAGAAGCGAGTTTCCACTGCTAGAGACGTGGCACAAGCTATCTACTACTTGCACCATGAATGCAACCCGCCAATCATCCATCGTGATATAACAAGTAACAACATCTTGCTAGATGCAGATTTCAAGTCTTATGTTTCAGATTTTGGAATAGCAAGGATGCTAAAACCTGATTCATCCAATTGGAGTGAACTAGCAGGGACATATGGTTATATAGCCCCCGGTATGTGGTCCCAGTTACTTTCTTGTTACCATTTGCAAATATCAAACATACTGCAGTTTGGTTTCATGTTTGATTATTGATTTGTTCTTTATTTTGATTTTTGATGCAGAGCTCTCTTACACATCAGTGGTGACAGCAAAATGCGATGTCTACAGCTTTGGTGTCCTTGTGCTGGAGATTGTGATGGGGATGTACCCCTCGGAGATACAATCCCTTGCTTCCCGGGTACAGCATCATGAGCTTGTAATGGAGGATATGTTGGACAAGCGCCCATCATCTCCAACATCTGTAGAAGAGAGAGAAATTGCTCTTCTTGTGGAAGTGGCATTTGCTTGCCTGCAAACTTCTCCTCAGTTTAGGCCAGAGATGAAGGATGTCTATCAGAAACTGGCTCTGCACAGGCCACCTTCTTCGTTTGCCTCACCTTCTCATGCACATAGACAAGAAGAAATAATAGAAGTGTAAGGTCATCTGTGCTGTGTCAAGCAATTCCTAGTGTTAATACGTTAATGCAGAGTGATAAAATCTCAACAACAATGTGACATTGTAACACCATGGTACTATAAGAAGCATAGTCTGTTCTACAATCTACACAATGCCAATTTCTCTATACAATACAGTTTCAAGTTACAGCAACAATCAGGTAGCTGCCACTGTCAGGGCAGAACCGTTGTGTACAATTCTGTTTCGCTAACAGGCAAGATCACTCATTCACTCTCTTCTTCGGCTTTTGTGACAGTGGTGATGGCGATGCTTCGATTTCTTCATGTCCCTTTCCTTCCTTTTATCTCTTTTCTCTTTTTTCTCAGACTTCTTTTTCTTTTCCTTCTTGCTCTGTGGTTCAGAGCTCGATCCCCTTCCATCCAATGTTTCCTTACACCAATGATCATCAGGAGACTTGGATCTCAATACCAAAGGCTTCTTTGGGCCTTGTACTTGACGTTCCCATTTTTCTTCCACACGTGCATCAGGACTAGGTTCGTTGTCACGACAACGGGATGAAGAATCATGGTATGGACCAGGCTCATCCATCCTTGAACCAATGGCCCTACGTCCTCGTTTCACCTTGGACAGTCATTGAAGTGCTCAACAAAATTTTAGAAAAAGAGGGGCCAGGGGGGCCTCGGCCGACCACCATGGTCGGCCAGCCATGCACCTCCTCCCCTCTATAAAATCCAGTGCATATGACCTCTTATGGCTGCCCCAAACCGAGCTGCACCTGAGTGCCCTCGAGTTCTACCTCCATCCTTCCATTTTGCTCTAGCTCTTGCTTCAAGTTCATAAGAAAAAGAAAAAAATTATATCTGCATTTTTCCCTCTCTTTCGTGTTCGTGTTTCTTTCCTTCCTCGCTGCAAGAACGTGTTTGTGGTGGTACTAATACCCCGCAAGGACGATTTTGTGGTGCGGACTCACCCACAAGAATGATTTTGTGGCGTGTTATCACCCACAAGGACGATTTTTGTGAGAGGCAACCAAGCCCCGCAAAGAGTACTAACTTCTCGGACGACTTACCTTTATTTGCTAATGCTAACGTAATTGTTTTGAGTTGCTGTGTGTTCTTGTGCTCTCTTGTTTTCAGGTATGAGGAAGTTCGGCAAGAAGGCCGTCGGTGCACTCAAGAAGGTAGGGAGTTCAAGTCGTTCTCGTTCACGAGCGAATGTCCACGAATGGGACACCCCTCCTTCAAGCCATGACGATGCACCGGAGACCCATGAAGAGGAGGTGGAGTCCCAGGCGTCGGAATGGCAAGCTCCTACAGCACCACAAGGACAGGTGCCCGACGATTCCCACCTTGTCATCCAAGGGAACCGCGAAAATCAAACCTACAACATGTTGAAAAACAGAGTCTTCAACCACACTCATGGCTTCAACGACAAACTGCTCGAAAAGACAGGTATGGAAGTTGACTTTGCTCGAGTTTGCAAAAATGTGGGTTGGACTTCTTTTGCCGATGTTTCCGAGTTGGGCTCCCGGGATATAAGTATCCAATTTCTCTGCACTCTTGTGGAGACGAAAGAGGGTGTCCTGTTGTGCTTCTTTCACCAAGAGTTTTCTTTAACTTGCAAAGATTTCAGCACTCTGTTGGGTTTTCACCAACGCTGCACAGTTGATGCTAATCAAGCTTTGATTGGGTTTCACAAAGAGAGTTTTCTTGAATCCATTACGAGAACTGAATCCTCTGGGGGAGCACGCTGCAATGATATTCGAAACTCGACCTTGCGTTTGATGCATAAATGGGTTGCTATTATGTCTTTCCTAGGGAGGATGTTTGGATTGTTCGTGTAGATGAACTTCGTGTTCTTTATGCCATGGTGAACAGAATCAAGTTTTCTCCTGTTAAATTTATGGTTCGCCAGTAGCTTGAAAACTTTCGTTTGGTTGGACCCGTGGAATGCACTTCGCTTATCACAAGGATTGCTCAAGGTTTGGGTGTGTTGAATTGTGCAAAATTTTCCTATATAGAGTCGCCCCGATTTTTCATTGACGAAAATTATTTGGTTTTTGGGCATACTCTGAAACATGCAAAGGATGGGTCTCTTATATTTTCCTATCCCGGCTATACGAATGAAATCTGGTTACCTAACACGGACTATCATTTGTATCTAACTTTTGAGCTGCGACCCGCGGAAGCCGCACGCAGGAGTAGCGTGTCTAGGAGGATGACACGGAGCATGTCGCGGAATGCCGCAATGAACATGCCTCCGCCTCCTCCCCATGCTTTTCATGACTATGCAGGTACTTGGGCTCAAACTACAGATGTTGCTTTGTCCTCTTCTGGGTGTCAACCCAGCTGGGATTAGTACATCCCGCAGCCGAACATGGGAGCATCATCTTGGCAGAGTGCAGGCAGCTCTGACTGGCAGTAGCACGGGAGGACGAACTGGAGCTATGGTATCTCGAGTTCGGGAGGAACTCCTCCACTCTTTGCTGCTCGGCGTTCTTAACAACCTTGAATAAGCAACGCAAGAGATCCAGACCACCCTCAACATGCACATCGACAACACCACGCAACAGCATAAGAGCCAAGATGCACAACTTGTCACTCTCATCAACATGGTGCAGAAAGAACAGGAAAATAGGCTGTGTACATGGTGTCAATGGGATACATCCCAAAACCCCATCAGTAATCCAGCTTGGAGGAGGCGCCCCGGAAGGTAACATGTATCACGCATTCATTTCTTGCATTTTTGCATGTTTCCCTTTCTTGCATTGCATTTAATTATGCATATTAAAAAAAGAGTTTGCATCATCATCTATCACTATAAAAAGACCAAAAACATTTGCTTCCACTTTGCTTACTTTATTTCCTTTCATTTCCATGAGCAGTAAGAATGTTTTAGCCATCCTGTTGAAATGATGAATAATTGCTCCATGTTTATTTCGTCCTTATGCTTAGTTTACAACTTGTATTATCCAAGAACAGGATTTGTTGGTTTAAAAAGTTTGCCATGAACCTGAAATTTTGTGGGTAGCACTAGCATGATCCAATTCTAGGTTGTTGAGAAGTATGATATGATGAATTAGAGCTGCTACAAACTTGTTCTAAGCAAAACTCTATGTCCCAAACTTTTGTTTAATAAAATACTAAAATAAAAAGTTCCTCAATGGCAAGTAACACTTACAAAAGTCATATGCATGTAGATTAGAATGATCAATCCTTTAAACATGCTTCTTGTTGCTATTTTGAGCTTTGTCAAATTTTATGACCATTTTGAGTTGCTTTTCATGCTCTCATGATCGAGATCACGTACGCACATTCATAGTCCATTTCCATACCATCCATTCATTTTTCGTCAATGCTCCTAAATATGGGTCTTCTCTCTCAAACATTTATGATATGGCTATGCTAAAAAAAGAGAGGAAAAATGGCATGCCAAAGAAGCATGACCCAAAGTGAGGTAGAGAGGAAAGATGGCATGCCAAAAAGCATGACCCACAGTGAGGTTGAGAGAAAAGATGGCGTGCCAAAGAAGCACGACCCAAAAATTGGAGTTAACATCATTTATCTCCACATTTTCCATTTCACACACTTGTACTCTCGATCATGGTTGCATGCATTGTTTGCTATTTTTGATCCAATCTTTCACTTTGCAAAATATCTGGTGCAAGTGTGTCTTCTCAATTAAGGAACTTGTTTTTCTTTCAAAAATCATGAAAACTCGGGATGTAAAGTTGAGTAAGGAATGGGTGAGTGGTGCTTTATAAATCGTTCTATTTCTCAACCGCCAAAGAAAAGGAGATTGCCGAGGCCCCATGGAGACTAAGGTAAAATGGGTAAGCTATTTTTTACCAACTTATTCAATTTGCGATAAGAATACCTTTTTTAGATTTTGCATATTGAAGAAATGAGATGGTGCAACAATTCCTGATCAACAACTTAAAGTTTGGCTTTGCTTTGGGACGAGCAAAGTTCAGCTTGGGGGATCTTGTTGACGCTCATTACAGACCAAATCTGAGTGTCAATAATGTCCAAATAAATAGTGAGCTTGCATTTCTTACACTCATGTTGCTAATAAATCACTGAATTCCACTTGTCCTTGTAGCAATTTGTGAGTGCAGAATTTTGGCTGAAAATAAAGGAAGATCATATCCCTTGATCCAAGGAGCAAACATGCCATCCAATCACGCGTCGCCACGTAGACATCACATGGATTGGAGGGCCCACCAGAGCACCAAACCGATGTTACAGCAGGGAAGGCATGTGGCAATACATAAGGGAACGTCCAGTAAAGATCCACGCCAAAGGCGGTTACCAGGGGCTGGGCCCACTGGTCAGCCGACTATAGTGGTCGGCCGGCCTGTGGGGCCACCCACCGTCCTTCCCCTTTAGAGGGAACCTTTAGAGTGAAGGTGCTAGTTTCACCCCCCCCCTACAAATATGAGAGGGGGCTCCCGTAGAGAGAGTAAGAGGGAATGAGAGGAGAGATGTAGCCATCCTCACTTCTAAAGCCTTAAGGGTAGAATTCAGGTGTGGAGTTGTAATTCAAGGAGTTAGAGTCTTCATGGAGAGTTGGTATGTCTTATATCTTCTCTTTATGTAATGTCATGACTTTGTTCTAGTTATCTATTTCATGCAACATGGTATGTTTGGTTCATATGCTTGGTATGTGTGTGATACTTTCAGGTTAATATGTTAAGTAATCTATCTTGCATGTCAACTTGAGTTAATTAGATACCAACAGATCTTGGTTTCATCCCCCTTAGTTTGGTGCTCTAGAACTAAGGCTCCTGATAGAGACAGATGTCCTTGCAAAAGGCTAGAGTAGTAATTGTTAATGCAGACGTGGTGTTTGGGTTAAAGTTTACGTTTGAATATCATCCTTTCCAACGGTTTGTAGAGGCAGCCTACGGGTGGTGACAGCTCCGTTAGTGCCATCGTAATCCTCCACATTATGTTAGGAGGGTAGGAGGTGCATTAATGACCTTGATGTCCAGACAGTCATATCTGTCTGACATGCTTGGCTCTCCCCAGTGTGTTTGTAATCTTTAGTCCCTGTTGGCAGTTGCTTTGGATAAATAACTTAATATGTTTCATGCTTGCTGAAGATGATGAAATATCTCTAGTTTCCTTGTCTTGCTCCCCATGATCTGCTACCCATAAATGTTTAGCTTTTATACTCACTCTGTCTCACACTACCTTGCTATTATTATTATCAATGACCCCTGATCAGGCTTGGCTGTTAACTCTATAGTAATTCTCTCTAGTTTAATAATATCTTCACACCACCGCCTTCCCTGCGGAAATATAAATGACGCCTCGGTATACTCACAGGGTAAAATGCTACACTGGTATATTCTATGCGCTTGCGGAATAGTTCATGATTCAAAATATTCTTGCTCCTTAGTAATTGTACTAAGAAATATTCAGCATTTCTTGGTGCCATTACTAGGACAGGTATTTTAATTGTGTTTCTATAGTTGACATTAAGAAATACCAACACCCGCCCTGGCCCCTGGGCGCTCCCCTCCTCCTTCCCCGAGGCAGAGGAGGCCAGGCCGCGGCTCCCTCCGCTCCGGCAGCTCCTCTCCGGCGCCGCGTCGGTGGGGCGAGGGTGGCCCGCGTGTGGTGCGGCCCCGGCATGGTGGCACGAGGGCGGACTACCCCTCCTCTCTCCCTCTCACTGTCTCTCTCTGCTTGCACCCGAGCGGCAGCGCCGCCCGCCATAGCCTTCGGGATGCGGGGCCGAACAGGCACACGGGCGGGAGCGGACGGCTAAACCCGTGCTCCGGCAGGCGACGGTGGCCAGGATTCGACTTCCCCGCGTGGATTCTGAGGAGGAAGGGGCGACGGCAATGCAGCTCGGGAACGGCGGTGGCTGTGCTCATGGCCTGCTGCGGCACGAGGGAGGGAGGAGCTGCCGCGGGGCGCACGGCGTGCAGTGGGGTGGAGGCCACGACGCAGGGTCGGGCGGAAGCACGCCGCCATGGCGAGGATGCGATACGTGGCGGAGGCGGAGGCCGAGGAGCAGGTCATTGCCTCTAGATATCGCGGCGGCGGACGACCTTCGTGCATGCGGGCGGCGCGGAGGAGCAGCGGTCACGGTGGTGCGGCCTCGGTGGTGGGGCTCCGGCGGCGGCTGTTGCTCGAGCTCCCGTGCGGGCGGGCGATGTGGAGGCCCGTGGTGCGGAGGCCATGGCGCGGCGGCGCCCCACCGGCCAGATCCACGTGCGACGGAGGCCATGGACATCCTCCTTGACGGCGAGGTGGAGCCGCGGCACACAGAGGCCGGGCCACGGCGGCGTGGTGGGGCGGAGCAGCGGCACGTGCCATGGAAGGAGGAGGAGGCACAAGTGCGACCGGAGGAGGCGCCGGTGACGGAGGAGGTGTTGGGGCCCCGCCCCCGGCGGCGGGCCTCGTAGTGGGCATGGGTGAGCACGATGCAAGCGGTAGCGGGCCTCACAGCGGCCATGGCGAGCGGCGACGGGCCTCGCAGTGGGCATGGGTGAACATCGATAAAATTTTATGTTGTGATTTATTTCCAGGATTCGGCTCTTGACGTGGGGATCACGTGCAGTTCTAGCCACACTGCTTTGCACAAATTAGCTGGCAGTCATACTGAGTCATCTCCAAAAAAATTTAATTAATTCAATGAAATTTTATAGTGTAAACGCAAAAATTTATTTCTAGGGTCCGTCTTTTGACGTGCGGGCTACGTGTAGTTCTAGCCACACTATTTTGCACAGAGTAGCTGCCAGAGGGTTCGGCTTTTGATATGGGACCCACATGTAGATCTAACCCTACTGCTTTACACAGTGTAATTGTCAATCAAATTAAATCATCTTCAACAAATATAAGTCAATTTCAATAAAACCATATTTATATGGTACTCGCTCTGCCCCATCACATTACCTAACATTATCCATTTTAACCCACCTAAACATACTTCACGTCTCCACATCAAAACCAACCCATAAAACCTATTTCAACCCGAACTATTAGCAGGGTGACTTTGCAGGATACTGGATTGTGAATTATGAATTTCTGAGCTATGCAAATTCCATTTTCACAAAGACTCCGTCAAATTGAAAAAACTACATCACAATTTCACAATCCCTTGTTTTGTTTTTCCGATGGCCTCAATCCCTTGTTGAGACCAAAGCATCTCCATCCTTGTTGCAAAGACTACCGAATGCGGTGTGCAACCACGACGGTGATGGTCGTCGGACCAGTCCATCGGAAAGAAAACAAGGGATTGTGACGTAGTTTTTCTATTTGACCGAGTCTTTGTGAAGGTGGAATTTGGATGGTTCAGAAATTCATAACTCACAATCCAGGACGACGACCCGTCACCCTCTAGCTTGGAGCCTGTGGGCGACACGAGTTCCATCCTAAGCAGGCAACTGCAATGGTGTGCAGCCATGATTCTGCAATCTCAGCATTTCTGGCAGGTCCATGGTTCTCAGTCAAATCAGGGTCTAATAGACCAAAGGGCAAGATGTTTTACTTTTTATTGTGGGACTTGTAGACTATTTATTTATTATTCTTATTATCATTTGGGTTTGGTTATTACTTGTTATTGTGTAGTAGAATCAACATATCTAGTCAAATAATTCTAGCTCGGACAGAGAATTGAGTATAGCTCAACTGGTTAGATTTCTTATGACATAAAATCTGCCCACTCAAGGTCGAGTATTCGATTTGGTTATTGCTTGTATTATTTTTTTATTACGCTTGTATTTGGTGTAGGGAAACGGGTAGGCTACGCTAGCATCACTACCGCATAAACCCAAGATACTTGCGAGTAGAAGATCATAGATCGTTACCACTAGACGCGCAGCGCAGCGGAAGAAGTCGCGCGTCGATGTAGAGGAAGTAGTCGATCACGTCCCACGAACCGAGCTCCTCGTACTTGATCCCAGCAGCCGATCAGCACAGCAGTCGCAGCAGCGCCTCCACGGAGTCCACACGTACGGGGATGAAACGCCGGGCGTCGGTGTGCTAGCACCGCACGCACGGCAAGGGCGGCGGCCGAGAGAGAGGGAGGGGCGGCGGCTAGGGAGGTGGCGCGGCTCAGGTCATCGCCCCCCCTAGCCCCTCCCTCATATATATAGGACGTACTAATGGGCTTCTATCTCATAAGCCCATTAGTAACCCTAATCCCTCTTGGATCAATATCCACTTGGGCCTTTAAACCGTATTGTGATGATGGGCTCTTGGGCATATCACCAACAATCTCCCACTTGCACTAGAGACAATCATACATGCAAGCTTTCCAACATTCCAAACCCCTTAAGTGTGTGACCCGTTAGGTTCATGTGTAGGTGGCCGTGATCGGAAATCATTTCCGAATCACAAGTCAATAGCGGCACCTAGCAGGGCATAGTGACTCACAAATACACATAAAGATCATATCGGCCGAACCATAGATATACTCATACACCGATCCCTTTGCCACACGATACCAGTCAAGCTCAAAGCGAGATGCGTGCCACCTTTGTGATAGCTCGACCATTCTCTCGATCTAATAGTGGATTCTATTCATAACTAACCTTTAGTCATCATGATTAACTCTTTAATCACTTTGGCATGGTCATGCACTTTCAAATCCAACTATCTCGAGGGGCCCAGAGATATCTCTCCCGTTATCTAGGAGGGGCAAATTCCATCTTGATCCGCTCACATCCCATTCCATGTTTCATGACATACCTGTAAGCTGCTTTTGTAACTACCCAGTCACGGAGTAGCGTTTAGCAGCCCCAAGATACACCACTACACACAGTGAGAAACAATGGCGATCTCAGGTCTAAGGATTCAGTAGGTATAACACTCAAGAACAACTAATGGCACATACAAAATAACAATCCCAACATTGTCTTGGAGTGGGTCAATCCAACACTATGTTCACCAACATGTGTCCACATCATTAATCCGATATCTCCATATCCATGATCCGTGAAACATGATCATCAATTAATGCATGTGCTAGTTTCAACGTCGTTGTTGTCCCACACAACGACATAAACTAGGGATAATTTAGAATCATATCATTTTCAACAAAGAGTTTCACGAACAAGTCACATACTTGATAATCAATGTAAAATAATCATCCATGGAACAAATAACAATTATTTATCATTACATAAACATACTCATGACACAAAATCTCCCACGCACACTAGAATCACTGATGTAAGTATCTAATACCCATAGATCTCATGTGCGCCTCATGCTTTGGTTGTGGGAGAGGCTTCGTCAACGGATCAGCAACGTTTGAATCCGTGTGCACCTTGCAAACCTTCACATCACCTCTCTCAACAAAGTTACGGATGAGGTGATACTTTCGCAGTATATGTCTGGACTTCTTAGTTGTTCTAGGCTCCTTTGCTAGTGCAACGGCACCACTATTATCACAATAGAGGTCCACTGGACTGGACGCACTAGGAACAACACCCAAGTCAGAAACAAACTTTCTGATCCAAACAGCTTCTTTTGCAGCTTCGGAAGCTGCAATATACTCGGCCTCTGTCGTCGAATCAGCCACCGTATCTTGCTTGGAACTCTTCCAGCTCACTGCCCCACCATTGAGGCAGAAAACAAAACCGGATTGCGATTTGGAGTCATCTTTGTCTGTTTGAAAACTAGCATCGGTGTAACCCTTTACAAGGAGCTCATCTTCGCCTCCAAATATTAGGAACATATCCTTAGTTCTTCTCAAGTACTTAAGGATACTCTTTACAATTGTCCAGTGAGGTTCACCGAAATCTGACTGATACCTGCTCGTAACACTTAGAGCAAAGGAAACATCTGGGCGCGTGCAAAGCATAGCATACATGATCGACCCTATGGCTGAAGCATAAGGAATCGTACTCATCCTCTTTTGCTCATCAGGTGTCGTAGCACACTGACTCTTGCTTAGAGTAATGCCATGTGACATTGGCAAGAAACCTTTCTTGGAATCTTGCATATTGAACCGATTCAATATCTTGTCAATGTACGTGTCTTGGCTCAATCCAATTAGCCTTTTTGATCTATCTCTATAGATCCTAATACCTAGAATATAAGCCGCCTCTCCTAAATCCTTCATCGAAAAACTCTTTTTCAATGAGGTTTTAACGGCTTCAAGCATTGGAATATCATTTCCGATCAGTAATATGTCATCCACATATAGGACCAGAAACACAAGTGCGCTCCCTCTAGCCTTTTTGTAAACATAAGGCTCATCTTCATTCTTGATGAAGCCAAACCCTTTGACTACTTCATCAAAACGAATATTCCAACTCCGAGATGCTTGCTTCAATCCATAGATGGACCTCTGAAGCTTACATATTTTCCCAGCATTTTTAGGATCGACAAAACCTTCAGGCTGTGTCATATACACATCCTCACTTAGATGTCCATTAAGAAAAGCGGTTTTGACATCCATTTGCCATATCTCATAGTCATAATATGCGGCAATTGCTAGGAGAATCCGAACAGACTTTAGCATTGCGACCGGCGAAAAGGTTTCCTCATAGTCAACACCTTGAATTTGTCGGAAACCTTTCGCCACCAATCGTGCCTTATAGATGTGAACATTTCCATCCATGTCTAATTTTTTCTTAAAAATCCACTTACAGTCGACAGGTCTTACACTGTCAATCTGATCGACCAAGTTCCAAACTTGATTATCATGCATGGATTTTAACTCGGATTCCATGGCTTCAAGCCATTTGTCGGAGTCGGGTCCCAGCATTGCTTCTTTGTACGTCAAGGGCTCATCATTTTCCATCAATAATACATGGCGCTCCTCCGTAATAAGGAGGTTGAGCTTGTCAGTAGCGCGACGTGCCCTTATAGACCTTCGTGGGGCTGGTGCCTCAACTACGGGTTGTGCAACATCTTGCACATCCCGTGGATCTTCAGTGGGTGCTGAAACAGTTTCGGGTGTTTCCTGAATTTCTTCAAGTTGCACCTTGCTCCCACTAAATCCTTTTGAGAGAAACTCCTTTTCTAAGAAAACACCATTGCGAGCGACAAACACTTTGCCTTCCGCCTTATTGTAAAAATAATATCCTTTGGTTTCCCTAGGATACCCCACAAAGAAACATTTGTCTGACTTTGGAGTGAGCTTATCTGACATCAAACATTTGACATAAGCCTCACATCCTCAAACTTTGAGAAAAGATAATCCGGGACGCTTCCCAGTCCATATCTCATATGGTGTCTTCTCAACAGACTTACTTGGAACCCTATTCAGTGTGAACGCAGCAGTTTCAAGAGCATAACCCCAATATGACAATGGAAGATCAGCTTGGCTCATCATGGACCTAACCATGTCCAACAAGGTTCGGTTCCTCCGTTCGGATACCCCATTCCATTGAGGCGTTCCGGGCGGAGTTAGCTGCGGAATAATTCCACATTGCTTCAAATGATCACCAAATTCAAGGCTCAAATATTCTCCTCCACGATCAGATCGCAGAAATTTAATTGTCTTGCCTAATTGATTTTGTACTTCATTCTGAAATTCTTTGAACTTTTCAAACGATTCAGACTTGTGCCTCATTAAGTAGATATAGCCATATCTACTAAAGTCATCAGTGAAAGTAATGAAGTACTGAAAACCACCTCTGGCTATTGAGCTCATTGGTCCACATACATCGGTATGTACAAGTCCCAACAAGTCACTCGCCCTCTCACTCTGACCAGTGAAAGGCGCTTTGGTCATCTTTCCAAGCAAAAGACTCACATGTGTCAAATGATTCAAAATCAAATGAGCTTAACAATCCATCTTTATGGAGTTGTTCAATGCGCTTCTCATTTATATGACCTAAGCGACAATGCCAAATAAAAGTGGGATTCAAATCATTTGGTCTAAGCCTCTTAGTATTAATGTTACAGACAGATTTATCCTCAAGATCAAGAACATATAATCCATTCACCAATGGACAATGAGCATAAAAAATACCATTGCAAAAGATAGAACAACGTTTGTTCTCAATTACAATCTTAAAATCACCAACTTCTTCCAAACATGAAGAAGAAATAATGTTCTTGCTCAAAGCTGGAATGCAATAACAATTATTTAATTCCAAAACTAATCCAGAGGGTAGAGACAAGTGGTAGGTGCCGACCGCCAACACCGCAACCTTTGCGCCATTGCCGACCCGAACGTCCAACTCGCCTCTTGCAAATCTTCTAGTCTCACTTAGACCCTGCAATGATTTGCAAGTGTGAATCATCGATCCAGTATCAAATACCCATGATTCACTAGAAGATAATGCAATATTTATTTCTATAACATTTATACCTGAAGTGGAAGTCTCACTTCCCTTCTTCTTCTTCTTTTCTTCCAAGTACTTCTTGCAGTTCCTAGACCAATGTCCCTTTTCATGACAGTGGAAGCATTCATCTTCAGAAGTAGGGCCAGATTTGGCCTTAGGTGCTGGCTTTAGCTTAGAGCCTGAGGACTCACCACCGGAACTCTTTTCCTTGCCTTTACCTTTGGGATTAGGAGGCGTCCAACGCTTCCTCTTTTTGTTCCCCTTCTGAATCATCATCACATGATTGGGATTCTTCTTAATGCTCTCCTCTGCTGTTTTTAGCATCCCATGCAACTCACTCAATGTTTTATCCAAGCCATTCATCTGAAAGTTCATGATAAAAGGCTCATAGCTCGCCGGGAGCGACTGGAGAATAACATCAGTAGCCAAGTCTTGGTGAAGTTCAGAACCAAGTCTATCCAAAGTCTCAATGTAACCAATCATTTTGATCACATGAGGACTGACTGGGCTACCTTCTGCCAGCTTGCACGCAAACAAGGATTTTGAGATATTGAACCTCTCAGTCCTGGCTTGGTTCTGAAACATCCCACGCAGCCCCTCGATCATGGTATGAGCATCCGCATGCTCATACTGCTTCTGCAGATCAGGGGACATGGTGGCGAGCATCAGACAGCTGACATCAAGTGAGTCATTGCAGTGCTTCTCATAAGCTCTGTGATCAGCAGCAGTTGCATTGTCAGGGAGATCATCAGGATATGGCTGCTCAAGAACATACTCCTTTTTCTCTTGCCTGAGAACAATTCTCAGGTTGCGGTACCAATCAATAAAGTTTGTTCCATTCAACTTTTCTTTCTCAAGAACAGAACGCAAATTGAAAGCGGAATTGTTACTGGCAGACATGATCTACAACATTAAAGTAAAGCAAGATTTCAGCACTAAGTTTATGTAAAGACTTTCATTAACTGATTTAACAAAAGACAACCTACTATATCAAAGTCATCTTCCCTCTAATGACATATAGTGGTTCAAGATCCATAATCACTAAAATTCTAGTGAGCTTTAGCATCACGGCTAGAAAAGTAGTGATACAGGTAAGTAACAAATTACTAATCACATCTCTATGCGACTCTTTTTTGTTGGGTGGCATCCAATGCCCCGGCCCCAACCCTATGCCTTAAAGCCCAAAACTGTTTTGATAGCTTTGCTGAGTAAACCAATACTATGCTTGTGAATGTCCGACATCCACCCTATACAAAAGTGATAGCTGAGGGTACTCTACTTTGGTAAACCTACCATACAACGATCAAAATTTATAGGTGCAGCTATTGGTAAAAGGCATAAAAAATTCAAACTTTTCTGAGGGAAGCTATTCTATCATGATTAAAGCATCCACCATATGTAAAAGCATGAAAGAATAGTATGACAGGAAAATAAACATCACAGGCATATAATCATATTATATTATGAATAGTATGGCATCTTGCATCACAATGGGCTCCATCGCCATGGCTCCAAGGTGACCTCCATTGCCATCCGTCCTGTCTTGTGGTGATCATCATCGCCATCATGATTGAAACCTCCATGAAAAGATACTAAGCTACTACATCTAATAGCTAGTGAAATAATTACATGAGGATTCAAACATCACAAGTCGACACGCAGGTCGTTATACAATAATGGTGCAACCTCAACCCGGTTGTATTAACTTGCGACACGCAGGTCGCACAAATCATCACATACATCATCACATGACATTGAGGCCATACCATTCACATCACACCCTGCAAAAACAAGTTAGGCGTACGACGTGTTCTACCAAAGTAGCGCTTGGGAAGCCGCTACAGCGAGAAAGCAACGGCGGTCAAAGTGATCGCATCTATGGAATCCCTATGAAAATCTCATCAAAGTGATCGCATCACCTCAAATCCGAGCCATTCATAATGCCTCAATTTTCACTAGGTCAATCACCTTGACCGTGCAAACTTTGCACTTGAGAAGACTGCATCTACACATGACCTTGATCTGTTGGTTCAATCTACTGACTATGCACACAGTAGTCCCGATGGTGATTCCAGCCGGTAGGGACATGTCGTATGCATAACAGAGAAAGAACACAAACTAATCTTTTGTCACATGCCGCGCAATCAACTCGCTCCAGTTTTAACCCCTTATGACCAATTGATCTAATCAAACCGTGCAAAAGTAATAGATCCAATCTACTACAACAACATATCACCTATATGCAAAAGATCCAGACTAAAAACTATGCAAGATGGCTCTAGTACCACTGTAGGGAAACGGGTAGGCTACGCTAGCATCACTACCGCATAAACTCAAGATACTTGCGAGTAGAAGATCATAGATCGTTACCACTAGACGCGCAGCGCTGCGGAAGAAGTCGCGCGTCGATGTAGAGGAAGTAGTTGATCACGTCCCACGAACCGAGCTCCTCGTACTTGATCCCAGCAGCCGATCAGCACAGCAGTCGCAGCAGCGCCTCCACGGAGTCCACACGTACGGGGATGAAACGCCGGGCGTCGGTGTGCTAGCACCGCACGCACGGCAAGGGCGGCGGCCGAGAGAGAGGGAGGGGCGGCGGCTAGGGAGGTGGCGCGGCTCAGATCATCGCCCCCCTAGCCCCTCCCTCATATATATAGGGCGTACTAATGGGCTTCTATCTCATAAGCCCATTAGTAACCCTAATCCCTCTTGGATCAATATCCACTTGGGCCTTTAAACCGTATTGTGATGATGGGCTCTTTGGCATATCACCAACATTTGGCACCAGACCCTTCAACCAGTACTTGGATAAAGTGGCATCTCGCGTGGCAACGTGCCACTCAAATATGGCGCCACTCACACTAGTGCTGTTTCTGTTTTTTTTCCTCGTTGCAGCAGCGCCTCTTTCCGCACTCAGGTGCGGTAGCAAGGCATCATGGAGGCGTGTCTCTTCGATCCCAGCAAGCGGCCCTCCTCCGGTGGAAGTCCACCCTGCGAGGCTCCCCGGCGCTCGAATCATGGCGGCAGGGAACCAGCCCGTGCAGCAGCAACTGGACAGGCGTCGCGTGTGGCGTCGCCGTCCGCCGCGGCCACCGTGCATCCCCCGTGGCGGTGGCGGTGACCGAGATTTCCCTGTGGGACGCCGGCATCCATGGCCGCCTCGGTGAGCTCAATTTCTCGGCGCTCCCCTTCCTCACATACATGGACATCAGCCTGAACAGCCTTCACGGCGAGATCCCACCGGCCATCGCCTCTCTAAGCCGGCTGTCCTACCTCGATCTGGTGGGCAACTTCCTCCATGGACCCATCCCCCGTGAGATGGGCAGCATGGGGCTTCTTGGCTACTTGGGGCTCGCTTTCAACAACCTCACGGGCCGCATCCCTGCATCCTTTGGGAACCTCACGACACTAGCCACTCTGATTATCGCAAAAAACATGCTCGCTGGGGCGATACCGGAGGAGCTTGGGAAGCTGGCCAGTCTAGATTATTTGGAGTTGGACAGTAACTTGTTGGACGGCCAAATTCAGGAAAGCCTTGGCAACCTGACCAAAGTAAGATCCATGTACCTCTACGGAAACCGCCTATCAGGGCCCATACCATCTTCACTAGGCAACCTTAGGAAACTGAGGGATCTTGACCTCGGTCAGAACAGGTTGAGTAGTGGCATTCCTGTCTTTCTGCCAAACCTTACTGACCTGAATACACTTTATCTAGCCGGGAATGAGCTCACAGGTTTCCTTCCCCAAGAGATTGGGTTGCTGGCCAAGTTGAACGCACTGTTGTTGTACACAAACCAGCTAACAGGAACGATTCTTCCAATCATAGGGAACCTTACCGGGCTGAACCACATTGACCTCTCGGACAACCAATTTGTGGGTTCCATACCGGGCGAGATTGGCAGTCTGGTGGGTCTCCGGTTCATGTCTTTATCTCAAAATCAGATCTCAGGCTCAGTTCCAGCAACTTTCGGGAACCTTACAGGCATGACAAGGCTTGACCTCTTCAGTAACATGTTGTCAGGTCCTTTGCCTCAAGAGTTTGCTTATCTTACACACTTAGAGGTGCTCAGCATTGCCAACAACTCCTTCTCCGGGGAATTGCCCCCTGATGTCTGCAAAGGGGGGAATCTCCAAGTGTTTCAAGTCGCTTTGAATATGTTCACCGGTCCCATCCCTGTAAGCCTGAAAACATGCACGAGCCTCATTGATTTTTTTCATTTATTCCAACCAGATAACAGGAGATATATCCAATTTTGGGCCCTACCCTCATCTTGTCGAAGTAGATTTATCACAAAACAAACTTCGCGGGCATTTGTCGAAAAGCTGGGGTTCAACTATCAATCTAACCAGGCTGTCTGTGGCAGAAAATATGATTACCGGAAGCCTGCCACCAGAATTCTCAAATCTAGCAAACTTGCAGGTACTTCTGCTCCACACAAACAATCTTACAGGCGAAATACCAGCGGAATTTAGCAATCTATCAAATCTCTACCAGCTCAACTTATCACATAACCAGTTGTCGGGAAATATACCGCCTGAGTTCGGTCGTATGAGTGAACTGCAGTATCTTGATGTATCTGGGAATAAGTTGAACGGGTCGATACCAAAAGAGATTGGGAGTTGCACTAATCTAGAATCCTTGATGGTTAACCATAACAGGCTGAGTGGAGATTTGCCAGCATCCATTGGTAATCTGGGGAACCTGCAGATTGTGTTGGATGCCAGCAACAGCAAACTCACAGGTGAGCTACCTGCACAGCTTGGGAACTTGGCGATGTTGGAGCTCTTGAACCTCTCCCATAATCAATTCAGTGGAAACATTCCGAAATCCATTGTTGGCATGGTTAGCCTGTCAACACTTGATGTGTCATACAAAAACTTGGAAGGGCCTCTACCAATAGGACGACTATTCAGCAATGCCACAATAGAATGGTTCCTGCACAACAAAGGCTTGTGTGGCAATATCTCAGGCCTGCCAACATGCTCTTCAACTTCAGAAATGGAATATCACAAAGGGATTCACACAATGGTGCTTGCAATTTCTATCCCCGTGTGTGTAGTTACTATTCTTGCAGTTTTTGCTGTTGCTATGATTGTCCACAAAAGGAGCATGCAGCAAAACACTATATGCTTTTGGGTTGAATTGGTCGGTGCATGCAACTCAATATGGTATCAAAACCAGAGGTCTCGAGTTCGAATCCTGGTTAGCGCAATTAAATAAAATAATTGTTGCTCGCTCCTATTCCACGTCTGAGGCCTGAGGGAGCCTCCACGTGAGGGGGAGTGTTGGAATATAAGTGAATTGCCCACCTCTTCCCATCAGCTTAGTCTTTTGGGTTGAACTGGTCGGTGCATGCAACTCAATATGGTATCAAAGACAGAGAGGTCTCGAGTTCGAATCCTGGTTAGCGCAATTAAATAAAATAATTGTTGCTCGCTCCTATTCCACGTTTGAGGCCTGAGGGCGCCTCTACGTGAGGGGGAGTGTTGGAATATAAGTGAATTGCCCACCTCTCCCCATCAGCTTAAGCTTTTGGGTTGAACTGGTCGGTGCATGCAACTCAATAAGAATAGATGTTCTTTCAGTGTGGAATTTTGATGGAAAACTAGCATTTGAAGATATTAATGCGGCTACAGAAAACTTCAGTGAAAGATATATAGTAGGCTCAGGTGGCTATGGCATTGTCTACAAAGCTCATCTTCAAGGAGGGAGATTGGTTGAGGTGAAAAAACTTCATCAAACAGACGAACAAACAATTGATGAAAAGAGATTCATTGGCGAAATTGAAGTGTTGACAAAGATCCGTCATCGAAGCATTGTCAAGCTGTATGGGTTTTGCTCCCATCCTAGGTACAAATTTTTAGTATATGATTACATTGAGAACGGAAACCTTCGCTCTATCTTGCAAAGGAGTTAGACTGGAAGAAGCGAGTTTCCATTGCTAGAGACGTGGCACAAGCTATCTACTACTTGCACCATGAATGCAACCCGCCAATCATCCATTGTGATATAACAAGTAACAACATCTTGCTAGATGCAGATTTCAAGTCTTATGTTTCAGATTTTGGAATAGCAAGGATGCTAAAACCTGATTCATCCAATTGGAGTGAACTAGCAGGAACATATGGTTATATAGCCCCCGGTATGTGGTCACAGTTACTTTCTTGTTACCATTTGCAAATATCAAACATACTGCAGTTTGGTTTCATGTTTGATTATTGATTGGTTCTTTATTTTGATTTTTGATGCAGAGCTCTCTTACACATCAGTGGTGACAGCAAAATGCGATGTCTACAGCTTTGGTGTCCTTGTGCTGGAGATTGTGATGGGGATGTACCCCTCGGAGATACAATTCCTTGCTTCCCGGGAACAGCATCATGATTGTGATGGGGATATGTTGGACAAGCGCCCATCATCTCCAACATCTGTAGAAGAGAAAGAAATTGCTGCTCTTGTGGAAGTGGCATTTGCTTGCCTGCAAACTTCTCCTCAGTTTAGGCCAGAGATTGAGGATGTCTATCAGAAACTGGCTCTGCACAGACCACATTCTTCGTTTGCCTCACCTTCTCATGCACATAGACAAGAAGAAATAATAGAAGTGTAAGGTCATCTGTGCTGAGCAATTCATAGTGTTAATACGTTAAAGCAGAGTGATAAAATCTCAACAACAATGTGACATTGAAACACCATGGTACTATAAGAAGCATAGTCCATTCTGCAATCTACACAATGCCAATTTCTCTATACAATACAGTTTCAAATTACAGCAACAATCAGCTAGATGCCACTTTCAGGGCAGAACCGTTGTGTACATTTCTGTTTCGCTAACAGGCAAGATCACTCATTCACTCCCTTCTTCGGCTTTTGTGACGGTGGCGATGGTGATGCTTTGATTTCTTCGTGTCCTTTTCCTTCCTTTTATCTCTTTTCTCTTTTTTCTCAGACTTCTTTTTCTTTTCCTTCTCGCTCTGTGGTTCAGAACTCGATCCCCTTCCATCCAACGTTTCCTTACACCAATGATCATCAGGAGACTTGGATCTCAATAACAAAGGCTTCTCTGGGCCTTGTACTCGACGTTCCCATTTTTCTTCCACACGTACATCAGGACTAGGCTCGTTGTCATGACAACGGGATGAAGAATCAAGGTATGGACCAGGCTCATCCATCCTTGAACCAATGGCCCCACGTCCTCGTTTCACCCTAACAAAATAGCAACAATACACTTGTTACCGATAATTGCTGATAGGTAACCAATAGAAAGGTTTACAGCACAAACAAATTAAAATATACCATATAATAGGATACCAGCACTCATCAACAGAATAATGGGCTACTTAAGTTGGAATAATCTAACTAACTATATTGTCAATTGCTACAAAATGAACATCATCCTAAAGGTATGCCGTTAGTAATCTATTGATACAAATTTTGCATATCGAACATGCATATAATTGAACTAATTGTTGGTCAAAATCTACAAAACTTTAACTTTTCCAAAAACAAATTACAATTTAGATTGATGGACAAAGGGAGTAATATTGAAGATGCGTACAAATTGCATACTTTTTCATACACAATTATAATTAAAATAATATTTAGTTATATATTAGGTGTTACATCAAGAAAATAATGGATTTCTTGCATTGAAAAGAATAATGAATATTCTAAGTGACCTCGAATGAAGAAATCTTTCGATTTCATCATCCTTGAGACCATCCTCCTGGTCTGAGTAAGAAGTACGATACGTGGTCCCTTCTTGTTCAACCCTTGAGCTGGAGCTATGGTTTCTCATTTCACTTTTGCGCTTCTCGCCTCTAGAATCATCATGATCTTTACTTCTGCTACTTCTGCCTTTCATCTTTGACTCCAACTCCAGCTCCTTTTCCCTAGCACGCCACATTTCATTGACCTCCACAACACGGTTTGCTGCAGGACAACAGCATATTTCAATTCAGATATACAAAATATCTACTTGGTTTCAACAAAAAAATTTTGACACGGTCAATAATACTGTTGCCCCTAAGAATGCAAGGTCAATATACTTAAAAAAACAAGTTAGAATATCTACAAGATTAAGCTGCAGATGCATCCTTCAACTTCAAGCAACTAACACCAGGGGAATTCAAAGGAGCACAATGCTAACCTTGCTGAACTCCACGAACTGTGGCAGTGAGGAACCGTGAGTTTGGACGATGCCTTACATTAGGCTTTCGCAGATATGCATGAATACCTTCCCTGTCAGCCTCTATCTGTAATCTCCGTGCCTCTTCAAGTAGTAAGGAGGCAAGACGATTTTCTGTCTCCAGATCCATTGTGTAACTCCGAGTTCAACAACTGGCTGTCCAGAAATGAAATCTTTAGTAATAGGAAAAAAAGATAGTATAAAAGGAAATAAACATAAAAATTATTAGCATATTACACCAGAGATATACGTATGATGAATCATGAAAGTTTTTTAGAGCAAAAAAGACAAAAGGAACCTTGGCTTTCCAAATTTCCAGCGTACAATTGATCTGCATTATTTTGCTTGGGCGTATGGGAATGTGCCTTTGGCAATAAAAGAACTTATTACTATAGTGTCTGATCAAACTAAGATGTAAGACTCAAGCAGTCTCATTGAAACTAATTTGTCAGGTCAACCCAGGAAAGCAGAATGTCACCAGAATGAGGTGGTAAAGTTGAAGCATGGATCTGGAGCACGCAAGGTAAGAGTGGTTGCAAAGGAAAAGTGCAAGGTGTTGCTTGGTGTAAGCTATTTACCAATGTAAACCAACAGCTTTACAAATGATCCAAACATAACATGAATACTAAAAAAATAGATATCTTAAAACCAGTCTATAAATGAGCAATTGCAATAATGCAGAATTCATGAATAGGCTCATATACATGCTATCCATCCCAATAAAAAAATTAGTTTAACATTACCAGCCTAAAGATGTCTCTAAAAGACTAAAACTGAACCCAATGAGTCATGAATGGCAAAAGTAACCAAATGTAATTGAGTATTTCTTTCGAAACCAATCTTACGGAGAAATCTAGGTTAAACACAAAGTACTTACTGGTGTCATAAAGGTCGCACATGACACGCAATTCCATAATTTGAACAGACACACTACAATTTGATGGATTTATAAGAAATTTGCCATGAAATAGGTAAGCGGGAATGGAAAAATTATACACACCCTACTGAACATACACAGGACCTTCAGAGAAAAGATTATAGATCTTTGGAGCATATTTCACGGTGAACTATGGCTCGAGTGCTTTGACTCATTCAGCCATTTTCAAAAGTGCCAAACATACATCTGCGCCCATAGAGCGAGTCTATCAGATACCAGATAATGCTGCGGCGCAAGAACGACATGTAACCATGAGCGTAGCAAAGAACAAGCAGCCTGCTTTGCCCAACCTCCTCCCAAACATGGCCTGGTAAACTTTGCTAGCTTCTCTCCCACCAGTACCCCTCCACGCAACAAAGGAATTAACAACACGCAGCGCGTACTAGTAGAGCAGGAAAAATCTGAATTTGGTTGCTCAAAGCTCACGGAAAGATCTGTCCCGCGGAACAGGACGCGGCGCGATCCGGCCGAGAAGCCAAGAAAGGTTAGGGTTCCTTACCGGGTGAAGGAGAGGCGAAGGAGAGGCCTGTCCAGGACCGTACGGATCCCCTCCCCGCGCCGTCCAGTAGCGCCGAAGAGGAGGGGGCGACGAGTCGACGGCGGCGGCGGGCGAAACAGACGGAACCCCTTGGCGGTGGACGGGCGGGCAAGGCGAGCTCCGCTCCGGTGGAAGGGGGCGCCGAGGCGCCCTTGGTCGCCGGAGAGCGCTCGATGGGGGAGCGAGCGGGCCGGGCAGGCGTGGGTGGGTAGGGGAGGAAGAGGCGCACTCGTTCTTTCCTCGCCGCCGCCGGGGGGGGCGGAGGCAGGAGCGAGCCGGCCAGGAGCGGAAGAGGACTTGGTTGGTGTGGTACAGCTGGATCCGCGTGCCGAACGAGTTGTGTGGGAGAGACATGAGCAAGAGCAGGCCCAGACCCGGCCCGCTGGTGCGGTTAGCAGCCCAGCCCTTTTGAGGTTCGAAGAAGGTTAGCATTTAGACAACAGATTAACGTCAATCCTTCCTTCTAAAAAATCTTCTTTTCATCTTCTGTATTGTTTCATTTCATGCACAGTTTTAAATTTTAATTTTAATTTTATGTTATTATAAATACATTTTACCAATTTTTTCGTATTATTATGTAAGAAAATAGATCAACAATAATGTCTTGTCATACAAATATAGTAATTGGTGTTAAAAAATCACACAACGAAGCTTTTTTTAAGAAACGGGAATATATTAATATTCCAGCCGCTGCATGAAACTATGCATATAGTTGTTCATTATTACACTCGAAGTTCTTCCGAACACCAAAAAAGACGACTCAGTTTGAGAAACAAGCACAAAATTATACATTGGAAATTCTATAACTAAAAGACCATCCATTGGAAGAGAAAAACTCCATAGCTGTAGTTTCAAGCACACGGCACCCCAGAGTAACTTGAGGTCGCTCGTTCTCCTTTTGCAGCAAAGTCCAAAAGCGGATCTAGTGTGTCCCTCGGAATATTACCTGCAAAGGTGTAGCAGCTCTGGAGTTGTTAAAAACCATGTCATTTCTACTTAACCAAATTGCCCAACAGACAGCCGAAGCTCCAACCAAAATTTTGTACATAAGCTTCTTATTAAGCCCAATTAACCATCCATTAAACATATGGAGAATATTCATGGGTGGTGTAATATTAAAAGAAACATGTACTATCCTCCAAATAATTCTAGCCAATTGACAATCGAAGAAAAGATGTTGAATAGTTTCATCGAAATTACAGAAACAACACTTTATACTTCCCTTCCATTGTTGACGTGCTAGATTATCTTTGGTTAGAACTATTCCTTTTTGTAAATACCACATGAAAACTTTAATTTTTAAGGGTATTTTCAACTTCCAGATGATATTACAAAGGTGACACCAAAGCCCTATACATAGATCGAACTGTAAACTGACTATTTTTGTTTTAACGTCCATAAAAAGGTATCCTTCTGATCTGTTAACTGAACATTCACAACTTTAGCTACTAGGTGAAGCCAGGCTTATAAGTTATTCCCAACTAAAGATCTTCTGAAGGCTATATTTAAAGGATTCGACCTAAGGACCGTTGACACTATTGCACTCTTCTTCCGTACAATGTTATACAAATCTGGATATTGAAGTTTAAAAGGAATGGTCTCCAGCTAGGCATCCTCCCAAAAACGAGTTTGAGACCCATCTCCCACCATGAATTTGCCCATTCTCAAAAAATCATTCTTGACTTTCATCAAGCTAGACTAGAAATGAGAATCACCCGGCATGTATTCTACTTGTGTGATGGTTTTGTGTCTCAAATATTTATTTCTTAAGAGCCTTTGCCAAATTCCATCCTCATTAATAAGCCGAAACACCCATTTACTGAGTAAACATCTATTCTGTAGGTCAAGGTCTAAAATTCCTAACCCTCCTTGATCTTTAGAAGTACAGAGTACCCCCCATTTTGTTAGTCTATACTTTTTCTTATGACCATCGCTCTGCCAGAAAAATCTAGATCTATAATAATCCAGTCTTTTTAAGACACCACGAGGTACCTCAAAGAAAGAAAGCATAACATAGACAAATTAGTAAGGACAGAATTAATGAGAACCAACCGCCCACCTACAGAGAGCATTTTGGCTTTCCATCCACTCAGTTTCTTTTGGAATCTTTCCTCCACTTCTTTCCACTCTGAGTTTCTAAACTTTCTATGATGCATTGGTATTCCTAAGTATCTAAAAGGAAGAGTACCCATATCACAGCCGAAGATTTGAGAGTACTCCCTCTCTAGATCCCTAGCTTCACCAAAGCAGAACATCTCACTTTTATGAAAATTGATCTTAAGACCAGACAACTGCTCAAAAGCACATAGCAAGAGCTTCATGTTCTTGGCCTCTTCTAGATCATTTTCCATGAAGAGAATCGTATCATCCGCATATTGCAAAATAGATAAGCCATTGTCAACCAGGTTTGGGACTAGACCCCTAATTAACTCAGTCTCTTTTGCACGGTCGATTAAAATAGCTAAAATATCTACAACAATATTGAAAAGAATAGGAGATAACGGATTACCTTGTCTGACACCCTTCTTTGTCTGAAAGTAATGTCCTATATTATCATTCACTTTTATACCTACTATCTCTTTCTCTGTGACTTGCTGGATCCAAGAGATCCACTTATGTGAGAAGCCTTTCAAACACAGCACCTGTTGCAAGAAAGGCCATTTCACCTTTTCATAAGGTTTTTTGAAGTCTAACTTAAGAATGACCCCACTTTTCTTTTTCCTATGCAACTCATGAATTGTCTCATCTAAGACAACTGCACCCTCCAAAATAAACCTACCAGGAAGAAAAGTTGTTTGAGAAGATCTTATAACCTTATGAGCTACCAAATGAATTATGTTGATTAGAACCTTTGTAAAAAATTTAAAACTTACATTCAGGAAACAAATGGGCCTATATTGTTGAATCATAATCGCTTCAGCTTTTTTAGGCAATAGAGTGATCACCCCAAAGTTGAGACTATGCAGAGGCAGACTACCTTGATGAAACTCATTAAATAAAGCTAACAGGTCAGGTTTGATCACTTCCCAAAAAGTCTAATAAAATTAAGCTGGGAAGCCATCCGGCCCAGGCGCCTTATTGAGTTCCATTTGAAAGATCGCCTCTCTAATCTCCTTCTCTGTAAAAGCATCTGAAAGGATCTCATTCTCCAAATCGGAGAATTAAGGAATATCCTCCGTGAACTCCTCATTTAAAGAGAAATGATTACTCTCAGGAGATCCAAACAAGCCCTTATAAAAGTTTGTAATATAGGTCTTAAGGTTCTCGTCTCCCACTATAACACCTTCCTCTTGTTCTAACTGATAAATCCTAGTTTTGCGATATCTACCATTTGCAAGAAGTTGAAAATATTTCGTATTATCATCTCCTTGTACTAATCTAGTTGCTTTAGATCTTTAGAGCCAATACAACTCCTCTTCTCTAAGCAACATTGTTAGTTCAGAGTGCAAAAGATTTTTATATTCGACTTCTTGTGGTGATAATAACAAAACTTGGGCTTTCCTATCAAGCAAATCTAACTGATCAAGCAGGAAGGATTTTTTTCCTTTTAGTTTCTCCTACTAAATTCTTAGCCCATCCCCTCAACCGTCTTCGAACAACCCTTATTTTATTCTGCCATCTCTGCATGGGAGAATTTCCTTGTGAGGCTATTTGCCACGCCTTAGCAACCATTTCATGGAAACCATCTCTAGTCAACCATCCCAATTCAAACTTAAAAAGATGATTGTTTCCTCTATGAGCTGCATTTCCAGTATCAAGTAACAAAGGTGTGTGATCCGAGAGCTCTCTCGTAAGCGCCTCCACTGTGGAGATAGAAAATTTTTGCTCCCAATCTGTGCTTACTAAGATTCTATCAAGTTTCTCATAAGTTGGTACCTCTGCTGAGCTAGCCCATGTGAATCTTCTCCCTGAAAGCGCTAGCTCTCTAAGGTTCAAAGTTTCAATGCAAGCATTAAACAACAAAGGCCACCTACTATCAAATATGTCATTATTCTTTTTCCTCGGGACTTCTAATAATATTGAAATCGCCTCCTACTAGCAGTGGAAGAGTCTCACTACTACAGGTGTTGACAAACTCTGCAAGGAAGCTATCCTTATGTTCAGGTTGGGCTGCCCCATAGACAGCCATTAAAACCCAACGGAAGCCATCGCATTTGTTTTTAACAATAAACTTGACAAAGAAATCACCGACTTGTGTACTTTCAACAACAAAAACAGATAAATCAACCCCCAATAAAATACCTCCAGATCTTCCACTAGGCGGAACCCAATGCTAAAAAAACTCTCTACCACCACAAAAGTCATTTAACATGTCATGAGTATAATTTCCTTTGTGTGTTTCGAGTAAGGCAATAAAATCAAGGTCCTTTTCCAAAGATAAATCACGAAGAAAATTAATTTTAGCCAAGTCTCGAAGACCTCTGCTATTCCAAAAAAAACACCTCTCATTTAAAATTAGTATGTTTTTTGGTGACCGGTCCTTTACGAGTCGGCTTCACTCTACCAATCTTCGTGTTTCTAATTGAAGCCTTTTTCCTTGCAACTGAAAGTTTTTTACTAGTTTTTCAGGAAAGATTATGGTTCAGATCATCATCATCCATTAGCTCCTCAGTTAGGTCTCCACATAGGTGACCAAGAGCCAAATGATCAATTTCACAATCTGAATCATCTATGTCTGAGTGGCTATCCTGACAGTTTTGGGTAGTAGAAGGAAGCTTAAATCTATCCTTTTCAACTTTCTTTAAGAGCAAAAAAGAAGAATTAACAGCATTAGCATCTTTACCAATTGAGATACCAATGTTCTGAATATTATTTGAAATGTGCTCATTTGAAAAAGAAAGAATGGAATTACTATAATGCTTACCTTCATCCACCTCCAAATTCCTTTTAGCAACCGGCCTGGATGCCCTCTCAATGGAATCCTCATCTGCTGTCGCTTCCCTTCTCTTGCTCCTCCTGAGCGGTGTAAATTGGGAAGACCCTGCAGATATGGTATTTTGAGGAGTTACCTCCCCGATATCCTGTACCACCCGAGTATCCTTCTCAGTATGGCGAGAGCCAACATGTTTCTCCTTAAACCCCATGAGTGCCCTCTCCAAAAGAGAGCCCGAGGCCATCGAAGGAGGCACTGGCTGACTGTCAACACTCTGAAATACAGTTTTTGAACTTGCCATCACCATCTCCCTCTCCTCAGAACTCGGGACCAGCGTTCTCTGTGCCAACGTCCCCTCCTTAAACTTCACCTTTTCCCCAACCTCGACATGAACCTCTTCCATAGGAGAGCTGTCTGAAAATGGATCACCCAGCTGCCCTTTCCCAGCATCATCTAGCAGATCATCATCATCAAAATCATCCAAAGTTCCTTCTACATCATGTTGCTGACCCGCTGCTGAATTTTCCTGCTGTTTATTCTCTTTTGCTGCGGAGAAATCCATCTTCTTGGTCTTTTTATTGGCGTCTTCCATCTCGGTGTCACCATTTGCATTACCATTATCCTCACCATTTGGACCATCCTTAGAACCAGAACTAGTTGCTTCCCCAGATTGCATAAATGGTTCTACTTCAAACTGAAGTTCAAGAAACCGCGTCCCAATAACACAATCTATTGTAGTCGATAAGATGGTGGGATTGAGTACGGCTACCTTGAATCTACCAAACTTATTTTTCCTTGTCGATATCATGTCCACCTTCTGTGTTGCCCCAAACAATGTTCCCACTGCCCATAAAACTTGATATGTTCTAAGTACTTTTGGCAAGTTAAGAACCCTCATCCAAACCATAGGAAGCTCATGACCAAAATATTCTTCCTCCTCAAAACACTCAAAGTTCAGCCGCATACCATTTTTCAGATTTGCTGATCCAAAGTTGATAGCACGCATAAACTCAACCTTTGAGGGAAACGGAGCCACCCACACATCTGGTGCCTGAGCTTGTAAATCCCACTCAAAATTAGCACAAAACAGCCGCTTCAAATGAACTCTAAGATCTTCCTCAGTCAAAGATCCCCCTTCCACCTTAATTAAAGCAGTGATGCTATCCATTTTAGATGGTTGTATTGGATCATGAGGGATGTGATAGAACCCGAGATCATCCACGGCATAGCCCACTACAAGTGCCATAGGCTTCGGCTTTTTCTTCATTGGGCATTTAGCTGCCACATGCTCCTCGCTCTCACAAATATTGCAAAAAAGAGGCGTAGTGCACTCAGCAAAGACATGTCCCTTTGAACAACACTTAAAGCACCAAGCTTCCTGCTTGCCTTTTCCTGTTTTTTTCTTCCTCTTTTCCCCAACCACAGAACTGTCAAGAGGTCCTTCCAATGCAGCCTCTACCGGTACTGTCGTCGACACATCACTCTGGACTCCTGTCACTTTAACCGGCTGTGGAGGAGGATTATTAATATTAGGAGCAGTCCCACTCAGCTGCCCAATATTAGCTTCTGACATCACATTAGCTCCCAACGAACCCCCTCCAAGACCGAACTGTGCACCAACAACTTGCTCATGAGGAACCTGAAGATTTTCACCATGTGCACCATAAGGCATTTCAGGGCCATTACTCCTGTTAACAAAGCTTCTACCACGACCTCTGTCACGGCCGCGTCCTCGCTGCCTCGGCCAACCTCTTCCTGTTGCAAAACCCTGATTAGCACCACGAGACAGAGGACCCGTGTCCGCACCAGGATTAAATGGTTGTTGTTGCCGCTAAACCATACTAGAGTTGTGCTGCTGTCTGAATTGATGCAACTGAAAATTCTGATGATTTTCGCCATTACCTGGCGCAATCCATTGGGCTTCACCATGGAGTGGTGCACCTGGTTGACTTTGTGGCCCACTGCTCTAGCCTTGTCCTCACTGTGGTGGCCTCTGGAAGCCATGGTCACCACCCTGAAAACCTTGTGCACCGCCGCCACCCTGAAAGCCCATACCTCTGCCATCGCCATGAAAAAAACCCCCACGGTGAAGGGCTCCACCCTGCTGGTTGAACCCGCCTCTCTACTGACCAGCGCCTCTACCTGCCATCTCCCCACCGCCTTGCACGAGAGCTTCCATGTAAGAATGCCGTCCGCGCGGCTGGGATTGGGAAGCACCGCCGTCTGCACGAAATTGCTGCAGTAGGGTTCCGCGCTGTGACAACAGAAGGCCGACGGATGATCTCAGTCCGACTCGAGTCCATGCTGGGCCACTCTTCAACCAGACGCCCGGACTGCGGCCCATCGATGTCAGTTCACGGCCCACTGGAAACGCCTGCTCGCGACCCACCAAAAAATCTGGATCACGTTTTGAAATTTGAACCTCGTCTCCTACCTCTGGTCGCCGGCGGAGCCCTGATCTGACACCGGAACTTGCGACCACTTTAACCGGGCAGTCACCGAGAGTTAACGGCGGCGAAACCCTGGTACGAGGTAGAGGGCCATGCCACACCCCAGCGGAATTTTGACCTGCAGTCATAGCCTTGACGAGAGTCCTCGCAAGAGCCGTCGGTCTGTCCATGGTGTCCGGCATAGAGAACGCCAAGGCCTTGCCCCAAGCAGTCGGATCATCCACCACGTCGGAAGTTGCAACCATCTCCTCTTTAGAGAACCCTGCCTCCGCTGCGATCCGAACCAGAGATGCCGTCTTGAGGGAGCTCGATGATGATGAACATGGCGTGGACTCGTCACCGTTGTCCCAGAACTGAGATGTCGATCCAACTGGCCTGACGCCGTGTAAAGGATCGCCATTGCTCAGTGAGGGCTGTGTCGGCGTCGTCCACACTAAATCATCCTCCGGCGAGCCTTCTTCCTCAACGGGCTCCCTTCTTTCTCCACAGACTTCCCTTGATCTGACACGGAAAAAAGAAAAGCTGCTAACCTCCTCTCTTCCGATGACAAATTGAACCCCACCGGCGACGAATCTCGCCAACGGGGGCGATCCGCAGACGCCGCCCTCGCAGCGCCCTCATCGCCCTCACAGCCGTCAGTTACTGAACCCACATTGTTATGATTTATGAATTTATATTTAGCATCATGTGGGGATCCAATTTTCTGCAGGATCGTGTAGAAGTATAACTCATCTCATGTAGGAACGGGATTGATAGGATCGTGGTGTCGTAAGGTTCTGTTCACTCCATTTTTTTTTGGCGAGGGAAAAGAGTGCCTTTCATTAAAATGATAAAAAGTTACAATCCAGTTTGAGAAAGCTCACTAATACAAGAAGGAGATTGTGATCTCCAAACCGCACTAGGCACAACAGCACAATACGCTTTGCTAAGCTAGCCAGCTCTTGAGACACTCTATTTCACTCTCGTCCTATTTTGCTAATTTTTACCCCCGGAAGCAAAACCATGGTAGCCTTTATCTCTTTTATAATACCAAAAAAGTGTGCTCTGTCCATTGTCGAGTCCTACAAAGACAGTCAAACTCTATGACTGTAGGCTTACTGTTAGAGAACTAGGCAATTTTTGGTATATTTTAATTCAAAATATTACTAGTAATTTCATAACATAAAAGAGTGATAATGTGTGAACAAAATATGTACTTGTGTTCATGTTATTCTCACTAATAAGCATGAACAAAATATTAAACCAGAATAGGTTTAGAGTGTACCCCAAGACAGGACCAGTGCCGGAGGCACCAGGTGCGCCGTTATCAGCTCGAATAGACATTCTATTCGACTAGCCTTGTCTGATGTAGCCGAACAACGTCGATGCAGGAAGATGTTCGCAGTACAGTACCACGAACGGTCACCAGGAAGTAGACGAAGTAGTCGTTCACCAAGAAGTAGTCGTTCACGCCGGGATGTAGACGAAATAGTCGTTCAGGGAGCGAGCAGTCATGTCAAGACGCTCCCCAAAAACCTGATTGCCCGCTATCCCGTGCAGGACCTTCAGCGAGCAGAGGTTTTGGAGGCCTGCTCTCGCTAGAACTGTGCGCCCAGCGCTAGTGATGGGAATGACAGAAAGCAACAGAGGAAGAAGGGAGGGGTCTCCTAAGCAGGAGTACCAGAAGCAAGTGCTTGTTCTGTGAGGATGAGTGGAGGAGTGCCTGGTTTATATAAGCGTGGAGGTGCCTCAGATTCAACAAACCTAGACGCTGTAATTGGCTTTGATGAGCGGTAGTTACTAGTGAATCACTACCATCAGTTACTAGTAACGGTCAAGACCATGATTCTCCAGTCATCACTATTAACATTTATTGTTTATGTTTTAATGCTTTCAACAGCAAAACGTTCTCTCATCTCAGAACATCACGTTGCACCTGCACGTCACGTCTGGCCACGCCATGCACACGCACACGCACCGCCCGGCCGGCCCGCCACGCCACGCCACGCCCACGGCCTCGGTCTAGCTCAGCGAGGCGAGCAAGCATGCGCGCGTGTGGTTCACCGACCTCCTCTTACCAGCTTCACAAGTGGTGTACACAGGGTCCACCCTTTAAGTCAGTTGAGATCCTCCTCAATTCCCAATACGGAATTAAGCAATTGATTCCCTAGCATTTAATAGTAGGCTTTGAATTCTTTTATTGCATTGATTAGAATAAATGGGCCATCCCCATAATTCCAACAATCCCCACCAAGAATTTCAAGCCACACTAGAAATGTTCTCATTCCCTCATTGATATACCAGTATTTGACAGAGACTGTTAAGTTGAACTTCCATCTAGGACAAGGGCTATACTTATTCACAACTGTACAATGAACTATGTCTTGAATTGCCAGTCTTGTGCAAACAAGTTTGACCAGAGCCCTACAGTGGTACTAGGCTGCATAAGCATCCCTGCGGTTTGGAGGTTATATGTCATACTCTAGGCCTTTCATGAGTTTCTAGAGAATACCTAATTCTCATAGACTATGACCAGTAGTCAAACTCATATAGGTGTGTTCCTTTCAGATGTTCTGTAGGACAACATCTTTGTTTCAAGAAAACAACTCATTTGTTTCAAAAAATCACCTGAAACACATTAAGGTATAGACCAACCTGCCATACAGATTAGAAGAGAAATACACATTATACACGGAATGAGCCTTTTTACAAAGGTTCTCTTCTCTCAGTCAGACTTTAGTTTGTTTCAACATCCTACTTCACAGGATCTCCAATCACATATGACAGGTTTCCAATATAGAATGACTCACGTGGGTTTTAAGCCCAATTCCATAGATGCATGTCTATCACATTCCGTGAAAGACCCTTTGTAAACTGATCTGCCAGATTTTTAGCCATCTGAACATAGTCCAAGGCTATTACTTTGGAGTTTCTCAATTTTCTGATAGATTTCAACAGCCTTTTCACATGTCTTGATGACTTCATGTTATCCTTTGAACTGTTCACCTTGACAATCACCGTTCGATTGTCACAGTTCATTAGAATTGCCGGTATCGGTTTTTCAACTATCGTCAAGTCCAAAAGGAGCTCACGAAGCCACTCAGCCTCAACAGTGGCGGTATCTAATGCTGTGAGTTCTGCTTTCATAGTTGACCTCGTTAAGATGGTCTGCTTGCAAGACTTCCAGGAAACAGCTCCACCACCAAGTGTAAACACATATCCACTTGTGGCATTTATCTCATCAGCATCAGAAATCCAGTTTGAATCACTATACCCTTCTAGTACCCTAGGGTACCCGGTGTAGTGAATTCCATAGTTCATTGTGCCCTTTAGATAGCGCATTACTCTTTCAAGAGCCTTCCAATGATCATCTCCCGGATTTGAAACAAACCGGCTCAGTTTGCTAACAGTAAACGAAATGTCAGGTCTTGTTGCACTAGCTAAATACATCAATGACCTAATGATCTGAGAATATCTCAGCTGATCTCGCATTATCCTTTTGTTCTTCCTTAGAATTAAACTGGCATCATATGGTGTTGAGACAGGTTTATAGTCGCTATAACCAAAGCGACTTAACAACTTCTCCACATAGTGAAATTGAGTAAGAATCACTCCACCATTGTTTTCTTTTACCAGCTTTATATTAAGGATAACATCAGCTTCTACCAGATCCTTCATCTCAAAAATTTGAGATAAAAAGTCTTTGACTTCCTTAATCACATTAAGACTAGTGCCAAAGATCAGTATGTCATCCACATACAAGCACAAGATCACTCCTTTAGCCCCACCATAGCGATAGTACACACATTTGTCAGCTTCATTCACAACAAACCAGCAGACGTCAAAGTCCTGTCGAACTTTTCATGTCACTGCTTAGTCGCTTGCTTGATAATATATAAAGATTTCGACAACTTACAAATCATTCCTTCTTGACCCTTTGATACAAACCCATCTGGCTGATCCATATAGATCTCCTCTTCCAACTCTCCATTGAGGAAAGCCGTCTTAACGTCTATCTGATGAACGAAAAGACCATAAGAGGCTGCCAGAGAATGTAACACTCGTATTGTGGTCAACCGGGCAACTGGTGAATAAGTGTCAAAGAAATCTTCTCCTTCTTTTTGGGTATAACCCTAGGCCACAAGTCTAGCCTTGTACTTTTCAATAGTACCATCTGGCCTAAGTTTTTTCTTGAACAACCACTTGCATCTAACTGGTTTGCATCCATAAGGACGTTCAACAACCTCCCAGGTTCCATTAGACATAATAGAATCCATCTCACTCCTCACTGCTTCCTTCCAATAGTCAGCATCAGGAGATGAATATGCCTCTTCAATGGTTCTGGGTGTATCATCCATGAGGTATACAATGAAATCATCACCAAAAGATTTTACATTCCTTTGTCTCTTGCTCTTTCTCGGAGCATCATTGTTATCCTCCTCAGGATTTTCCACAAGTGTAGGTTCATTGTGTTCTATCGGCTCAGCAGAACTATCATCCTCGATGAACTCTTGCCTAGATGAATTTGTTCCAACTCTCATGGGAAAAATATTTTCAAAAAATATAGCATCTCTGGACTCCATTATAGTACCAACATGCATGTCAGGTATTCCAGATTTCACTATTAAAAATCTATACCCAACGCTGTGAATAGCATAACCTAGAAAGACACAATCCACAGTTTTAGGTCCAAATTTACGTTTCTTGGTTATTGGCGCACTCATTTTTGCCAAACAACCCCATGTACATAAGTATGAAAGTGTTGGCATTTTCTTCTCCCATTCCTTGAATGGTGTTATCTCTTTATTCTTTGTAGGAATACTGTTTAGGACATGACATGCAGTCAATATAGCCTCACCCCACCATTCCTTGGAAAGTCACGCTGTATCTAACATGGCGTTATCCAAATCCGTTAGAGTGCGGTTCTTTTTTTCGGCAACCCCATTTGACTGAGGTGAATAGGGAGGCGTCCTCTCATGAATAATACCATGTTCCTCACAGAATAAAGTAAATAAATTTGAGAAGTACTCGCCACCACGATCTGACCTAACTCTTTTGATCTTTCTCTCAAATTGGTTTTCTACTTCAGCTTTATAGATTTTAAAATAGTGTAAAGCTTCATCTTTTGACTTCAACAAATAGATGTAACATAATCTAGTGCAGTCATCAATCAAAACCATGAAATATCTTTTACCACCTTTTGTCAACACTCCATTCATTTCGCGCAAATTGGAATGAATTAATTCTAAGGGTGCTAAGCTCCTCGCCTCCGCGGCCTTATGAGGCTTGCGAGATTGTTTTGATTCAACACATACATGGCACTTAGAATTTTTGACAAAAGTAAACTTTGAAATTAAACTCAAATTAGCTAAGCGCATCATACAACCAAAATTAATGTGACAAAGCCTCGAATGCCAAACATTTGTTTCATCAACGTTAATAATATTGTAAGCAACTTTATTACAAACATCTGTCAAAGAAAGATGGAACAAGCCTCCGCTTTCATAACTTTTTTCAACAAAAATACCAAACTTAGATAAGATATATTTATTGGACTCAAAGACTAATGTAAAACCATCTCTACATAGTAGAGAGCCGCTGACTAGATTCTTTTTGATGGTGGGGACATGCTGCACGTTCTACAGCTGCACGGTCTTCCCCGAAGTAAACTTCAGATTTACCGTACCAACACCAAGAACATGCGTATGAGATCCGTTCCCCATCAGCAAGGAGGAAGTCCCGCCGACCTGGTAAGAAGAAAACAAAGAAGCATCAGCACAAACATGAATATTAGCACCAGTGTCAACCCACCACTCGGGTGAACAAAAAACTGAAAGAACTGTAGGTAATAAATTACCGTACCCCGATGTTCCTCCAGGCTCGCTAATTACCATGTTGGCGGAATCCTTGCCTTTGCGGTTCGGACACTTTGTAGCAAAGTGTATCGTACTAGCGCACACATAGCAAGCTCCCTTCTTCTTCATATTCTTGAAGGTGGTTGTCTGCTTAGTCTTTGGTTGGTTCAACGGTGGCTTTTTCTTATTCTTGTGGGAGTTGTTCTTTTGAACAAGATTGGCACTTGAAGCACCAACAACTCCTTTCCCATGTATGTCCTTTGCTCACGCCTTCTCCTCAACATCAAGAGTCCCAATGAGTCCATCTATGGTGAATTCCTGTCTCTTGTGTTTTAGTGAAGTAGCAAAGTCCCTCCAAGAAGTTGGCAACTTAGAGATAATACCTCCGGCCACAAACCTATCAGGCAACACACATGGGGACTCTTTGCTACAATTTTTGAGATCTTTTGCCAGAGTATGTATTTCATGAGCCTGTTCCACCACAGAACGGTCTTCGACCATCCTATAGTCAAGGAACTGCTTCATCACATACAACTCACTGCCGGCATCAGACACTCCATATTGAGTCTCAAGACCATCCCACAATTATTTGCCAGTTGACAGTAGGACATAAGAATCCACTAGGTTTTCAGCGAGAACACTAATGACGCAGCCTCGAAAGAGGGTATCAGTCTCATCGAACGCACTCCCTTCCTTTGGAGTGAACTGTTTAGGCTTACCCCCTTTTACATGCATCACTCTCAGCACTGTCAACCATAGTATAAGCCGCTCTTGCCAACGTTTGTAATTGGAACCATCAAAAGGTGGTGGTTTGATTATTGCTGCAAAACTAGATACCGAAAGCCTATTAACAAGATCAGGTTTTTGGATTGTTAGAGAACTAGGCAATTTTTGGTATATTTTAATTCCAAATAGCAATTTCATGGCATAAAAAAGTGATAATGTGTGAACAAAATATGTGCTTGTGTTCATGTTATTCTAACTAATAAGTATGAACAAAATATTAAACTAGAATAGGTTTAGAGTGTACCCCAAGGAGGGACCAGTGCCGGAGGCACCGGGTGCGCCGTTACCAGCTGGAATAGACATTCTATTCGACTGGCCTTGCCTGATGTAGCCGAACGACGTCGATGCAGGAAGATGTTCGCAGTGCAGTCCCACGAACGGTCACCAGGAAGTAGACGAAATAGTCGTTCACGCCGAGATGTAGACGAAGTAGTCGTTCAGGGAGCGAGCAGTCGCGTCAAGACGCTCCCCAAAAACCTGATTGCCCGCTATCCCGTGCAGGACCTTCAGTGAGCAGAGGTTCCGGAGGCCTGCTCTCGCTAGAACTGTGCGCGCAGCGCTCGCGATGGGAATGGCAGCCCGCTATCCCGTGCAGAACCTTAGCGATGGGAATGGCAGCCCGCTATCCCATGCAGGACCTTCAACGAGCAGAGGTTCCGGAGGCCTACTCTCGCTAGAACTGTGCACGCAGCACTAGCGATGGGAATGGCAGAAAGCAGCAGAGGGAGAAGAGAGAGGTCTTCTAAGCAGGAGTACCCGAAGTAAGTGCTTGTTCTGTGAGGATGAGTGCAGGAGGGCCTTGTTTATATAGGCGTGGAGGTGCCTCAGATTCAACGAACCTGGACGCTGTAATTGGCTTTGATGAGCGGCAGTTACTGGTGAATCACTGCCATCAGTTATTAGTAACGGTCAAGACCATGATTCTCTAGTCATCACTGTTAACGTTTATTATCTCTGTTTTAACACACCACGTCGCACCGCACCGGCACGTCACGTCACGTCCGGCCGCGCACATGCACACGCACCACCCGGCCGCGCCGCGCCACGGCCTCGGCCCGGAGCGGCGAGCGAGCGCGCGCGCGTGTGGTTCACCGACCTCCTCTTACCAGCTTCACAAGTGGTGTACACAGAATCCACCCTTTAAGTCAGTTGAGATCCTCCTCAATTCCTAATACGGAATTAAGCTATTGATTCCCTAGCATTTAATTGTGGGTTTTGAATTCTTTTATTGCATTGATTAGAATAAATGGGCCAAGCCCATAATTCCAACACTTACCGATCAATTCCACTACTAGCTGAACTCCTTCAGGACAAGCTGTTGCCTCGGCTCCCTCTATTGACGAGCATCTCTGTATGACCTTCCAAGCTGTTAAGAGAACCAGACCAGCATGGTCCATGGTGATCAACCCGATGCCAGGGTTTACAAAACCGACCGGTCCGGTCAAACCGCCACCCTCCGGTAGCGGTTTACCGGACTGGTTTGACCGGAAACCGGTTGAATTCAAATCCAAATTCAAAAGCACATGTGTAACCGGTTCGGACCGGTATACCGACTGGTTTGTCCGGTTTACCGGTCCGGTCTGACCGGTTACTGGTGTTTTAACCAAAAAATCCGACAGTTTAAAAGTGGTTTCCCGGTCGCCATATGCGGTGGGTCTTAATGGGCCGGCCTATTTTTTCTTTTTCTTTTTCGATTTAACTTTATATGCCCGCAAACTATACTAAATGGACGAATTTTTGAGAAAATTTGACACCATTAGATTCGTCGCACCTTGAAGTATTTTTAGGAATTTTTCATTATTTTGAATTTAAATTTGAATTTTGAATTTAGGCCGGTAACCGGTCAAACCGGACTCGAAACCGGGCCGGACCGGGGTTACCGGACCGGGGTTACCGGACCGGTTCCCACCGGTTTGGTTAACCCTGCCCGATGCTCGCCTCCCGGACTGTGCACTAAAGGCAGCATCCACATTTATTTTTATCCATCCCTGTATGGTGGTTTCCAGTCCGATATTTGTTTCGTTTGAAATTATAATTTGTTTGACTGTTTTAACTATAAATTTGATCGCTCATTTAAATAAAACATTTATACAAATATAATTAATTCTAAATTATTTTAAAAAATTATTAATAAATGAGGTAAAATAAAAAATGATATTTTTAATAAAGCATTTTTTTAAAAAAAAGCTTGCTGGAGAATTTTATTGAAAATGATATCACCGCTATTGAGCTGCTCCAGTGGAGCCATGGGCCACAGCAAAGAGGGCCGCAATCGAGGCCGCGCCAGCTCACCAACGCCCACTCACCAACGCCCACTCTATCCACGCATACCTATTCGTTAGAGAACGGCTCGAAGGGAAACTGACGCTCCGCGTTTCCAGGGCGACTCGAGGCGTCTGCGATGGCGATCCCGACCTCGGCATAGATTTCCATCCCCAGCGATCTCTGCTTGCATCGTCGGTGGTCGCTGACCACCGGCGCCACGCCACGCCTGCAGCACCGGCTGTAGGCGGCCACCCCCATATCATCGGTTAGCCTTTCCCGGCGCCGACGACCACAAATTCCCCTAGGGACCATTGCCGCTTAGGAACCCTAGTTGGGATGGCTTTTGTCCGTGGCTTTCACGTGACAACTTTGTCTACCGAGCCGATCGTCATGGCATCTGGTGTCGGTGGAGAGAATGGTGCTCGCCGGGGGGCTTCGGGATCTCAACCCGAAACTGAACCGGGCGTGGCAGATCTACTTGGGCGGTTGAATCTTACCGAGGAGGAGGGAGAATTCGCCGCTTTCAGTGATGATGAGAATGATTCTGCGGCCGCGGCAGTTCAGTGGGCGGTCGTGGGGAAGGTTCTCTCCCCGACGGTGGTCCATGCGACCACGATCAAGGATGCCATGAGGCCTGCGTGGGGTAATCCTTGTGGACTGAAGATACGCTCGATTGGGGAGAAGGGGGATAACCCTTTTGTTGCTGAGTTCGGGGACAAGATCGCGATGGAGCATGCCCTAGAGGGGTCGCCATGGCTGATAGGTAAACATGCGGTCATTCTTCGTGACTATGACGATAGGCTGGTCCCGTCGGAGATTGTGTTCGATAATATCGATCTGTGGGTTCGTATTCTGAATTTGCCCTTGGGTTGGATGAATGAGCATCGAGGTGTGAGGGAGATGAGTCTGATAGGAATCGTGAAGAAAATGGATGTTGACGGGGATGGCAAAGCGAGTGGTCCGTTTCTCCGGGCAAGAGTTGCTGTTGATCTTGCTAAACCTCTAAGGAGGGGGGTTCTTTTAAAGACTGAGAGAACCAAACCGCCAGATTGATTCGATCTTCAATACGAGAAGCTGCCCTTTTTCTGCCACTCTTGTGGTATAATGGGACATGGCGATCTTGCGTGTCCCATCCCGGCGCAGCGGAATGCCCTAGGCAAGCTGCCTTATGATATTGCGCTGCGTGCACCGGAAGATCAGAAGAAGAAACTCCAGAACTTGTCACAAGCTGCTGCTGCTGAGTCCTTTGGGCATACATCATCCACGACTTTTCGTCAACAGAGTAGGTCGGCTTCACAGGAGGGCAAGAGAGCTTCATCAGCCTCGGAAATGAAAGGGACCGAGCACGATGAGAGAGAGGTCCAATCCCCACTGAAGAGAAAGGAGCCGGAGAAGGAGGCTGGGAGAGGAAAGGACACTGCTCATGCACGTCAGCAGCTCTTTGGCACTAAAGAAGGAGAGAGCCCTCACAAGCGCTATGTCAAGAAACGTAAAGCTAAGGGACAGGGTGCAGGTGCAACTTTAGATAATCCTGTGCCCACGGAGGTGGCCGGGACACCACTAGTCCCAATGGGAACGGTTCAGTCACGTTTGTCAGAATTGTCTGGATCCGTTGGAGGTGGAGGAAAGGAGTCTGGGGAAATCCTGAGGAAGCAAGAAGTCTCACCAAATGCAAGATCGACGGCGGCTGCACAGGACAGCCCCCGCCAGGCACAATGAGTCTCCTAAGCCTGAAATGTCGTGGTTGTGGGGAGGCTGCGACAGTTCGTGAAATCCGCTGCATAGCGGAGTCATACAATCCCTCGATACTCTTCCTGTCGGAGACGAAAATGCACCGCCAACGTTCGGAGGATCTGAAATGGCGCTTGGGTTTTCAAAATGCGGTAGGCGTGAGTTCTGTTGGGCTCAGTGGAGGCCTAGTTCTTTTGTGGAAAAATGGAATAACAGTAGATCTCAAGTCCTACTCAAAATACCACGTTGATGTGTGGGTGTTAGAGGAGGATGGGAGAATGTGGCGTTTTACTGGTTTCTATGGTGAACCAGCTAGAGCAAGGAGGAGGGAATCTTGGCGTCTGATGCATTTCTTGAGAAATCAGGCGAATCTCCCTTGGCTTTGTGTGGGTGATTTCAATGAAATACTACACGTGGAGGAGCAAATGGGAGGTAATGATCGTGAGGAGTGGTGCTTGGATGGTTTTCGAGAAGCGGTGCAGTACTGTGGCTTTTCAGATTTGGGTTATAGAGGTCTGCCATATACTTGGGATAACCAGAGGGAGGGGCTCCGGAATATCAAAGTCAGACTGGATCGCGGGCTGGCTGACCATGCATGGCTGGAGTTGTTTGGTGAATCCTCTATCACCCATGTTCAAACAACTGAATCGGATCATTGCGCACTTTACGTGCATATCAGGCGTACGGGAGCTACTCGAGGTAGTGGAGGTGGCAAATCATTCCGATATGAAAATATGTGGCAGCGCCAACACCTTTACAATTACATAGTAGCTGATGCGTGGAATGGGGGCTGCACGAGTCTGGCCGAGGTGAATGCAGAATTGGGGTTCATGCAGTCCACTTTGATCCGGTGGGATAGAGAGGAGTTTGGCTCGGTTAAGGGGGAGCTGCGTAACCTAAGAAGGCAGCTGGAAAGTATATGAAGCCGAACTTTTGGGAATGGCCCGGCGCCGGAGGAGCAGCGAATCATGGCGCGGCTGGCAGAGGTTTTAGGCCGGGAGGAAGCTATGGAAAAACAGCGCTCCAGAGTGCAATGGTTGCATGAGGGTGACAGAAACACCGGTTTCTTCCAAGCCAAGGCAAAGCAAAGGGCTAGATCAAACAAAATTTCGGCACTTCAACGAGCTGATGGCTCGTTATGTGAGGTGCAGGAGGAGCTGGAGGAAATGGCAGCGGCGTTCTATCAAAATTTGTTCTTGGCTCAGGAGGACACGACCCCTGAGTTGGTAACACAGTTTGTGCCGCGGAAAGTAACCGAGTTGATGATTGATGCTCTCACAACTGATTTCTCTGCAGAAGAGATCAAGAAATCGGTATTTATGATGCATCCGAACAAATCTCCGGGTCCGGATGGATTCACGGCCGGCTTTTACCAGCGTCATTGGGATCTGATTGGCAACGACATTTCGAACGCAGTACTGTCCTTCCTGAACGGGGGGACATGTCGTCGGTGGTTAATAGTACTATCATTGTACTGATCCCAAAGGTGAGAAACCCCCAAGAACTTACACATTTCAGACCTATTTCTTTGTGTAATGTGTTATACAAGATCTGCTCCAAGGATATTGCAAATAGGCTCAGGCTCGTCCTGGATGAAATTATTTCTGAGGAGCAATCTGCTTTTGTCCCTGGAAGACTGATAACAGACAATGTTCTCATTGCATATGAGTGCATCCATTACTTGAAACGCAAGAAAGGAAAGGTTGGTGCATGTGCAGTGAAGCTAGACATGGCGAAAGCTTACGACAGAGTGGAGTGGGCTTATCTACGCTCAATTCTGATCAAGTTGGGTTTCCATGAAAGTTTTGTGCAGCTTATCATGAAGTGTGT